>NW_008766492.1:0-471 GCF_000715545.1 Opisthorchis viverrini
GCCTTACTGTGAAGAAAATATTAAATGTAGACAGGGAAGTTAATGCATCGAAATGTTGGTAGCTCGAATGAGCTAATTGTTTGTTGGCCACCACAGAACATGGCAATCGTCTTGCAAACGTTTCGCCAATGCGACTCGAGAAAGAGACAAATCAAAACGGAGGAGAAGTCTACTGAAACAGAAGTGATAGGGTTGACCGGTCCACTTGAAGAAAAGCAAACCACAATGCAAACAAGAGGGCAAACGGACCAGAAATACACCAAATGCCTTCGAATACCTAAGAAACGCACCGACGTAAATAGGAAGTACCCACCAAAATGTGCACTGAGAATAACCCTCCAATTGGATCGAAACGCTTGCAATTCAGTTAACAGGCACGGCGAACAGATCAAAATTCACGTAATAAAAAAGTGAGGGCACTTAAAGTAAGGGTAATTCTTGTTAGATTAGTACAATCATTTCGTAGTGTTA
>NW_008766493.1:0-471 GCF_000715545.1 Opisthorchis viverrini
ATACATTTACTTGTGCACTGGGAGCGGTCTCTAGAAGGTAAAAACTACCAATCAAATGAAAGACGTGATGAGTTCGGGTAAAATGCGACGTCAGAGGCACCCGCGGGGCATCTAGCTTATCTGACAAGGGTACTACACAAAGTGTAGTAGTGTAGCAACTATTTCCTACGAAGCCGAAGTTTGGTCCTCAAAACACCTCGAGACTGGAGAGAAAATCGGATAAGCGGTGCTAAGCTGTCCTGGATAGTTTTCGGAGGAAACAACTAACACTCTTTGGGCGAGCTACTGACACCCCATTGACCGAGCTGATTTAGTCATGCCAACTGACAGATTGGAAACTTTTCGTTCAAACATGTTGTGGGTGCAAACACTCTGCGGAGAGACTAGATTTGGGATCAGACTAAGAAACATAGAATCCACAAGCACCAGACTAGCGGAATATCACTTATCGTCATATGGGAAGCCTGGGAC
>NW_008766494.1:0-471 GCF_000715545.1 Opisthorchis viverrini
GCCTAAATGATGGGTGCGCTGAAAGTGGGTGCCGCAGTATTGATCACTGTTTCGACCAACCTACTACCCCTTGCATAAACAGAGCAGTGATTCACACGGTCAAAGCAGGATTGTCAGATGGGTCACAGCACTCTTGGAGCTGTTCGACAAACAATCATGCCAGCGTTAACCGCTTCCTAGTGAGTGGGACACTAATGAAACTAATCAAAATGAATAAGGTAGTAAAATCCGCTTTCTCGGAATGCACCAGTTTTCTGCTCGACATGTCCAACACAAAGCTCGACCCATCCGAAAATGTTATTTTAAGTTGCTTACTTCTTTGCAGGTGATGTGCAGTGACCATCCAAATTTATATCAAAAAATCATTCGAGCACCAATTATCGTCTATACTCCCTGATATTCAAGATCACCATGCATATGATTGAGAATCTTATGCAACTGGTTTTCGTTATCTGTCAAGAGCGTAGTCTT
>NW_008766495.1:0-471 GCF_000715545.1 Opisthorchis viverrini
GATGATGATGCGAAATTTCATTTGAGTAGTACATGTCTGCTAATGTACAGTTTAGATTGCAAATGCGCGAGTAGGTTCACAACTCCAACCTACCTATTCTGCCGAAGTTCAATGGCGTTTTTTGGTTCTTGTCAGTGGATCAAAAAGAACGTTGTTCACTATTTTGTCAATCGAAAACCACTTGAAAGCCCGGATCCAGTTTGGAAGCCTACACAACATCGAGGGAAATTGGGCGGTATAGCAACCTGGGCTATTTCTGGTTAACTTTTAGTGGAAATGAAATTCAAAACAGGGTGTCTGGAACAAAGTAAATAAGCGAAACGACTTCCCGAAGACTAAAAATATAAGAAAGTATGTGTCGTGACGTTCGCGCCGACAAACGTGCTCTGAGTAGCAACCAAGTTGAGTAATCCGTCCCTGTGAGCGCGAAACGGCTGGATTAGGCATCGACCGACCAGTCGTGATTAAATA
>NW_008766496.1:0-471 GCF_000715545.1 Opisthorchis viverrini
ATCGGTGTCTGGATAAAGTTAGCATGACCCAGTTTCATCCAAACAGCAATCAATGATGGTAACCGAGAGAGCGAGGAACAAAGAAATGGGACAAAACAAGACGAGAGTTCTCAGAAAAATATGTGGAAACAAATTCGGTGTTTTGTTATTAGCCTGTCAGGACCGAACCGGCACCACGTACTACACAATAACTGCGGTGCTACAAAAAGGATCGTCTTTTTCAAATCACAATTTGAACTGGAGCCAAGGAACACAGGAATAATCGCTCAAAACTTAACGTGTTGCTAGCACCAATTACGCTACGAGCATATATGAGAACGTTTGAAATCCCAACATAGTGAGTCTCACAATAAATGTCTCTGTGTGTTCGAATACCATATGCTCCGCGGCACAATTTAATGACCTGTTCGCTGGTACTGGAAGAAATCTCCCCTGGAAAAGTTATGACCACCTGATCCCTCAAGTGAGAGA
>NW_008766497.1:0-471 GCF_000715545.1 Opisthorchis viverrini
CCAGGACAGGAACACGGCCGTTCAAACGACATTGGGTTGGCTATGGACAGATATAAAGGCTCTATCGATCACTCGTTTAATACCGCGGAGCGTGAGTGCGGACACACGGGATTCAGAAAGTGCGTTTCATGGTGGAACCACACTAAGCACGTGTAGAAGTCTTTGCTTGGCTACGGAGAAAGAGCTTACGCATTCAAAATTTCCAAGCAGGCGTGGAGAAACTGCGCTGAGACCGGATTCGAGAAGGATAATATGTGAATGTGGGACACCCACGCGGGCGGCGGTACTTGCAACACAGTGGAATGTAGAGGGACGATCCTTCTGGTTACGATAAGTTAGGTTTGTAGCTTTCGGGTGGACATTCTCTAGTATATTCTCATCAGGCTTTATCCGGAGAAGCCGGGTAGGATTACGACGTTGAAGAACGGTCCGGATAGAGCAAGAATAAATAGTAGCGATGTGTTGATCTAT
>NW_008766498.1:0-471 GCF_000715545.1 Opisthorchis viverrini
CAGACGACGTTCTCTGTCTGTCTGAATCCGATAGGGACAATGAATATCCAGATATGACTGAAATAGTTGTACGTCAGCCCGACAGCTTTCAGAATATGAACTCTCTCTAGCACCGCTCTCCGAAGACAAACCGAGTTATCCTGAAATCCTTATACAACAGCTACGCGTTCATCCTTACAGTGTGAGAAACAGAAACATCCACTATCTACGTCGGTTCATACATATTAGAATGTGTAAGTCATCATCATCATCGACAGCATGACCTCAAAATGACTGTAATAAGCTAGCACTAATTCTCTCCCCGTCCACTTTTATTCTTTTCTTCACAATTAGGCTTCCAAATAAATCGTGATTGTACGGCAGCCAAGCATCAGTGTTGAACACTGATGGCATTATGTCAGTGATGATGTTTCACCTCAGGGTCTGAGAGTTTCCCAATTGACAGGCGAGGTGTGTGCATCTTGCGCGCCC
>NW_008766499.1:0-471 GCF_000715545.1 Opisthorchis viverrini
AGAGAGAGGGGTTACAGGGTTAGATCGATTTAATGCGCGAAATGCACCCGTGTGTGCACACGTGTTCTCTTTTTGAAACTTTGCCTTCGATCAAATACCGCTTATTCTAAAATAGTAAGAAAGAAAAATGGGAAAGAAAGATGAGAGAGAAATTTATGGGGTAAATTCGCACTCAGGTATCGATCGATGTGTGCATGTACTTGCATTGACGGAAATCATACTGTCATCTTCCCTCCTAGTTATCACGTCGTTCGTTTGATGACTCCTAACATGTAGGAGCGACTCGGAAGAAAACGCAAATACAACGCACCTCACATTGTCTCAACAGATATACATTGGCCCGAGCTCAATCAGAATCCACTGCGATTATCGTCAGCGATTCCTGTCTACAGGAAACCCTATTTTCGCCAAAATGGTTTGATACGGACTGCTGTCACAGAATGGCGAAAAGTGCGATTCCCGTGCATACTA
>NW_008766500.1:0-471 GCF_000715545.1 Opisthorchis viverrini
GCTTTCATACTTTGCTCCCAAGTCATTTTTTCTACCTCCCCTGGCTCGTTTCTACCCTTCACATGTTTGTGCGAAAAGAACCCTGGTTTTCGTCGGCTGTGGACCATCTGTTCTGCTTGCGTTTGTTTGCGTCTTTTTTACTACACTTTGTTTTCAATAAAATTGATAAAAACAATATTTTGATCGAAAAGGCTTTGTTCCGTTTGAACACATTGACGTGGCCAAATAGTTTGAATGTCTGGTTAAGCTGAATTTGTCTGCAATAGCCTTCCGCAAAATGGGTCATGGTATCGTGAAAATTTGAATGGCATTCAAAAGCAGGGTTATCCGTACTACAGTTGTCATCGTATACTGTTTCTAGTTCACCTGAACACAGATGTAGACGAGACCGCTGATTTTTTAGTTCACTAATTTGTGAGTCCTCAGAGTGAGTGACGTTCAACTCTAGTTGGTGCGTAGCAGTGCACAACC
>NW_008766501.1:0-471 GCF_000715545.1 Opisthorchis viverrini
ATATCCTAGATCTTAAAGGTTTGTATGTAGTTAGCTGCAGATCCTATACGAGAACTTCCATACCGGGGGTTGCACACTCGGTAAAAGGTCCCTCCAATGATTGAGTTGATTTTGAAATTAAGGAGAAAGACAGAGAAGGAGGCCATCTTTGGTGAGGAACAAAAGTAAGATATGTGGAAACCCTGTCCAGTGCCACTTTTGAACCGACTTAGTGGGATGCGGATACCCAACTATTTCTCTCCTCATGTATTTTTCTTCTTGAGTTATCATATCTTAGGCTACGCTTCAGTATCTTTCGCTTATTTGAACCTAGATACTTTCCACCAGGAACGGATTGTTGCCTATTGACTTCTTTAGCTCTCACAAGTTGAGTCTAGGAAACCAACTTCGCTTGTCGTCTTCCTTAAGTGACTTGGCGCAATAAGCTGTCCGGTGTAAGCCGGTGCGTCAATTGTTTCACAACGCCCTAGC
>NW_008766502.1:0-471 GCF_000715545.1 Opisthorchis viverrini
GTGGGGTTCACATAATCTAGTCTTGGAACGATGTAACTTAACCATAAAATAGAGAATATCGGCCTCCGTGGATTTCACACCCGTGAGAGGCTCAGCATACCTTTGCGGTGAGAATGGTAGTTAGCATTCCTGTTTTAAAACGGGATTGCAGGAGCGAATGTGATCATCTTTTTACTGCAATATAAAAAGCTACACCTGAACGACCGGGCCAGTGGTAGGCCTCAAAGCATCATTTCTCCGATGGAACGCAGAGTTCTCTCCAGCAGTGTCCCGGTTAGTTGCAAGGTACGTTACTTTGCCGTGCGATTCGAAATTTTTCACTGCTTTTGACTTTAAAATCACCGAATATCTGCCCTGCATTGGTTCCACATTCGCCGTAATGCTGTCTCACCGATAGGACCGAGCGAATTCTGTCTCTGCAGAAGTGGGTCCGGTGCAAGTGAATCGCAATGTTTGAAGTGGTGTCAGCAG
>NW_008766503.1:0-470 GCF_000715545.1 Opisthorchis viverrini
AAGTTTCGGTACTGCCAACGCGGCTCGCCTTCCAGGAGGAGTTCCACAGGGTCCCCTTAGAAACGGTTAGAGAAGTTGCAAGATACGGCTGCTAACTAATGTCAGTGGGTAATCAATAGAGTAGAATTGGTACCCAGAGCCAGCTTCTAGGATTTTTTCGTCTGCCAGTGTGTTTTACTGAAGGTCATGGCACCCATTACATATCTGTCTAGTCCAACAGCAACCAAGGCGCGTCTTGCAGGGGCGGTGATCTGTTTATCTGCTTGATCCAAGTGTTCGGGTGCTTTACGAACCCACGATTATCAACCTCCTGGCGAAACATGATAGTTCCCAGTTCACACGCGTGAGAGGAAGTAGTATGGGCTGCTATACCACCCAAACCGGATGTCCAGTTCAAAGGCGAGGGTGTCTGTTTGGCCTTAAGAGATCATGGTTTAAACTGGCCACACGCATTTGGATTATTTAGTGGT
>NW_008766504.1:0-470 GCF_000715545.1 Opisthorchis viverrini
CTGATGGCTTCATCGTTCTTGCAGCACGTCATATATGCGGAGTTGCTGTTCAGGTTAGAACTCCGATTGATGAAAGTACGGGACTAGGCATGTTTGAGGCGGTCCGAGAATAGCGAAACTGCTGAAGGTTTGTGTTCCACCTTGTGAGAAGTAGTTGCTTCTGCAAAGTTCATCTGCAAATCGTTACACTAATCAAATTGCAATGGGCTTGCAAGCATTGAAGCAATCCCTGTTTTTGGAATAGAGGCGAGCCACTTTTACCTTGAAGACTAAGTTCCGATTTTCTCAGGAATTTCTCAGACAGCCCCAAACTCATGAGCTAATCCTTCTTTGGTTTATCTGATATCCACTGGACTGGTGAACATCATAATACATGATGCATTCTAGGCACAGTCTTTGTCGAACCGAGAACATACTTCCTTTCAGTAAACTTGAAATGGGTGCATTTTGACCATTATTGTTATCGTCAT
>NW_008766505.1:0-470 GCF_000715545.1 Opisthorchis viverrini
CAGTCGCATGTTTCTGGGCATCTTAATTGCTTTTCAATCGGTTAGCATCTAAAGTGTACTTCAAGGTTTGTGTGCGTTGATTCTAATTAAATAAGCCTTTTGTAAGGAGCACAAGTGTTTTTGTAGAGGTGGTATACTACCTAACCCTCATGGGTGAAATTATACATCTGTCCGAATCATTCAGCTGTTTTTGCGCTCACTTCCATATATGCAAATATTATCTTTGTGCAACCATGTTCGAAATTGAAAATCCACAGCTGTTCAATGTGCATCATGGTCGTCCCCTCTTATAGCAGTTCGTGTTAAATCTTCGTGCGGGTCAATACGTCCCAAGAACCCGATCGCCTCTCTCATATCTTTCCTAAGGACAAACGAAGCAATTCCCGTGAAATAATCCATGAAATTGACATGAGTGTTCAAGTTCCACCCGAATCCGTACGCCTTCAGTCCTTCTGCAAATTATAAAATCT
>NW_008766506.1:0-470 GCF_000715545.1 Opisthorchis viverrini
CCTACCAGAAGCGTCTGTGTACCAATAATCACGAAGGATGACACGCCGTGAAAAAGATTCATGTTAACCCGAGATAGGAGACTTATACTACTCAACTTCAAACAGGAGGTGCTAGGAGAAACAGGTCCAAACGGAACCGCACTACACAACTGCCAATAAAATATCCATTATTTCCGAGACGGATTTGACTGTTAGTTCTTCACTCGTCCTTCACGTGGGCATCACAAGGGTATCACGTGAGCTCTACAGGCAACCCGTTTCTGGCTGCGCATGACACGTCTGTACGTGTGAGCATTCAATAGAGCGGCTGATTCTCCCGTTCATTGCCATCTAGGAGTGCATCAAGCTATCGAGCAGTTATCCAGACTAGAGTCCATGGTATTAGGAAGCCATTAGGAAAATTGTGGTCCACAGTAAGAGGATGTGAGTACGTAAAATGAAGTTTAACTGTATGATTCACAACTAATTCA
>NW_008766507.1:0-470 GCF_000715545.1 Opisthorchis viverrini
AAAAAAAGACGAAACATATGCACTCTACTTGAATTTTGCGGTTTTACCTGATTCATGTTTACAAGTCCTGCTAGATGAAACATGCTACTCGTAAAGTTTCTGAAAGCTCTCTGACAGCCGTCGACCGCCACTCTTGGGACTCATCGGGTCGGCTTACCTGCGTCTACACTTTTGTGCCTGTTGCCGTTTACCCAGCGTACTGTCGAGGTTTTCGATCTCTTCTCTTCGAATTCCGGTCTTCTGCAATCTAGATAGTCACGTGACGAAACTTGTTTCCCTATTGAGGGGGGATTTGTAAAACTAAAACTGACACTGTCATGACAATCGAGTGAAAATCTAACGAAGTTTCAGTGAGGATTGATCAGTTGCTAAGTCAGGCATCTTCCGGTGGTGATTAAAGATATACGTTCCCGGTGGAACGAAAAGATTTGGGGTTTGAATACTGAGCAGTACTAATTGCTTTACGTCTG
>NW_008766508.1:0-470 GCF_000715545.1 Opisthorchis viverrini
CACATACCCCCTGTCTCCACATGAATATCGATCTCCGTTTTGAAACTAGGTGAGAGTCGTTGGAAATTGTAATCACTTTTGATAACCGGTTATTTCGGAGTGCCTTCTAGCTAGCATTATGACGCTTCCCATTCTCTATCCTCAATGCAGACACGACTCTTATTGCATTCCTCGAATGACAACAACGAACAAGGCCGGACCTTTGATGGACCAAGGAATTTACTTGTTCCATACTAGTCTTAAGATGTCACGATTTCTTGGTCAATCCTAACCACCACAGACATTTCAAATGGCTCACCTAAGATGTTCGTGTTCGGGGCTGTCCATGAACTATAGGATGACATCGCTAAGGAAGTGCCATGAAGACCATACCCATTCTGATGGCTTGCACTAAGTTTATCGTGTCCCCACTACTTAGCGACCGGGAGTGTTAAGGTACCCTCTAATCCAATGTCCTTGTGCCAGAAATC
>NW_008766509.1:0-470 GCF_000715545.1 Opisthorchis viverrini
GTGCTGCACGGACTTGTCGCCTAGGCGTCTCGAGCGCAATGACAATCCGTCAATCTTCACTCGATATCCACCCACTGCTTTCACGGTTAGTGCGCACGGTCTGCATTAAGATAGGTTCCCTGTCCGCTTCAGAGATACTCACACTCATGTATCAATCAAACAAATCTCCATCTTCCCGTCTATCTTGATGACGGCTTGTATGGTAGTCTCTGTGACTGAGCTAATCGCAACCCACTCGGGAAAAGAGAAATAATCCAAATTTTTATCGTGTACAGATGTTTGGGTATGAGGGCATTGATTCGCACAATAGCCAGTCTCGCCACACTTGTAGCACAGGCTCGTTCGAGCGCACCTCCACAATCCCGTCTTCATGGCTGCAAGCTGTTTCGCGAGTTGGTCGACTCTGGTCTGCAGATCCTCAACTGGTGAACCATCCCTCTACTCCTGCGACTGCAACGTGACCAGTGGTG
>NW_008766510.1:0-470 GCF_000715545.1 Opisthorchis viverrini
GGTGGACGATAGGTGGAAATTTTCTTCCCTTTGAAAAACCGTAAGATCTTTAGACACCCTCTGTGTCGTCCTCGACCAATTCTTTCTTCAACAGTGGATGCCAACATAACATTGGGTCCACGCTTTGCCGAATGAACCAGCCCGCCAAATTTTGAACAAACCTGTGCGACTTACGCTTATTGACCAATGAAGCAACTAATTACGAGCTGCAACGCTTAACAGTCCCACTTTTTTACTATGCTGGTCCATATCAGTGCATTTTCAAGCAAGTGTAGCAGTGCATCACAAAAGTGCAGGAGTTTTGTCGGAGAGGACAACCGAGATGGGCAGAGCCCTATTGTCCGCCGCAACACCATTCCTACGCCTCTTTTTGTGATGCACTGTGGATTCACTTGCTGATGCGTGGGACCTATTCTGTGCCCCTGTGTGCAGTCTACTGTTGCCTGGTAATGTGGTAAAATATTGGTAGC
>NW_008766511.1:0-470 GCF_000715545.1 Opisthorchis viverrini
ATGAAGCGTTCACCAAATTTACCGTCCATCTTGACTAACCTTTTACAACTATAATAACTAACTTTGGTTTAATAATTTCCTAACGAGTAAACACGAGTCATTTGCAAACGATGTCAAACAAAAAAAGATCAGATTGGAATCGGCGGTTCTGATTTACCAAGCGAAAACGGGTTGCTTCTCTCTGTACGTTTGGACCCACATGTTCATTGCGTTTTTTGTATTTTCGTAAATGAGCACTAGCATACTCTAGCTAGTGTATGCAATTCAAAAAGGCGAAGGAAAGAAATCATCCAAGTGGCATACGTTATGAGCCTCTTGGATGGTGACACCGTTATTCTTAGGTTCACGGATTATTGATTTCATGATAATGGCTCCAAAAAATTGGGCACCGTAGAAGGACATAACTTCACTTACCCCACTTACCCCACGTACATCTTCAAGGCGTGGTGCACAAGGTCACCGAATATTTG
>NW_008766512.1:0-470 GCF_000715545.1 Opisthorchis viverrini
ATCACATTCTACGACCATTACGGTTCCTGAAGATTGAACCTAATGGCCTTATAGACACATTCCCGCTGCCGACACAGTATATTCAGAGGCCGAACGAGGTAGTAGCAGAATCCAAAACACCTCAATGAATCAGTTAGTCTGGCTCAGTTTCATTCGAGGGACAGACACTGTTACAATCAAGCGATATACAGTAGTTACTAGGACGTCTACCACCTCTCATGTGTTTTCCACCATATCGCAAATATATTGAAGATATATTGTCCACCTTTCCTTCATCCGTGTGCTTTTTTTGCTTGATTATTTGTGGAGCGACCTTCTTAGTGAGTAAGGATTTTACACATCTAGGGATGTTAGTGTACATTTTGTCACTAAACAGAGCACGATGCATAGATGACGGGTAAAGTACAAACATTTTTCGAGATTGTCTATCATCAATAGTCATGATACTTTCACACAAAGTGGCACCATTC
>NW_008766513.1:0-470 GCF_000715545.1 Opisthorchis viverrini
ACATGAGGTTGACGGAAACTCGGGGACTCAAGATGGGCAAAACCGGTCGTGGGCTTTCGAACGGTGAGAAGATGCTAAATTTAGTTTCAGATAACGCAAAACAAGTCTCTGTGTTCCTCCACAATGGGGTGGGTGCAAAACGTATTTCGGTCGTAGCTGGAAATATGAATCCTGAAAGTTACACAATCACCTTGCAAGTCAGCGCATTTCACATGTCTGCAGTTTCCGCCATCCTTCGGAACATATCTCGTTGTGTGATCGTGGATACACTTCTGCTGCGAGCGCTCAGCAGGAGTGAGAAAACTTGTGACTTGTCAATAAAATTCAAACAACATTGGGTGAGGGCGCTAGATGACCTACGCTTTCAAACTCCGATTTCTTCATGCTTCCATGAGCTTGCTTGCTTTGCAAACGTAAGTATTGCAGATAATCACTCAGGTCTCAGCGATGGGTTCAAGCGATGTTTTTTT
>NW_008766514.1:0-470 GCF_000715545.1 Opisthorchis viverrini
GTATTCAGTGGTTGCTTTCAGGAAGCTGATGATTTTAAACAGTCAACTGAGTTATACGGCAGATCCTCTCTGTAGTGCCTCATACACCCTAATTGACACACGCAACTTTCTTCGGTTAATATGCTTAGAAGTGTAAACGTCCAGAGGGGTTAAATATTTTTATGAAAGTAGGGGCATCCTCATTTGTAAAGAAGTACGTGAGCCACCCACGCGTTAGTAAACTTGAATTAGATAACCTCGGTCGCTAAGAGACAAGGGAAGCCAGATAGGGAGCTAGATAGCTTTTCAGTCTCTGGTATACCAAATACGGAGCTAGGCTAGTAGATTTTGAGACGTATATTATGAGTTGATACGGTTAAAATTTGGGCAGTCGAAATCTGAAAAACAGAATTCGAACTGTCTTATACTAGAGCTTTGCTGGATAGTGTTCAACATTCACAATATAGATTTTGTTCTTTTCATTCCGAGGC
>NW_008766515.1:0-470 GCF_000715545.1 Opisthorchis viverrini
ATTTTGAGCTTATTTAGACGAAGTGTCGTGGGCGTGGAAAAGAAAAAACCGCGTGTGAAAATAATTTTCCAGCTTGTCCACAGTGTGGTAGAAATCGGATTATGAGTCAGAGGTATGCTAAGACTGGTAGCTGATCCAAAGTGCCATCTCATCCGTCGTCACGACGGAGCTCGATGATGATAAAGCTCTGAGACATCGCCGAGAGTAAAATATTTCTTGGGAGGCATGCTCTGGCAGGGAAAAATTAATTACAGTCTAGGCTCTCCTATTTAGGTCCACAATACTGGACGCTTTCTCTTCTTAGAGAAATGTGAGGATTCCTTGAGGTTCCAAAAGTTTTGATGAGGCACCTGCCTTTTATTAGCAACTTTCACATGTGAAAACCATCAAACAGGCCTGCTTCTGTCAAAAGAAACAACAGCCAGGACTCCATATGATATCCTAGTTAGTGCCCGACGAAATTTTCATAG
>NW_008766516.1:0-470 GCF_000715545.1 Opisthorchis viverrini
ACAGGTTTTGCTAACCTCTTCACACTCGTTTATTCCGACACATGGTGAAGTCACTACAATATATCATCTGTATTATGATATTGTAAAAATACCTTATATGTCCTGTCATGGAAGTGCGTATCATTTGGATAGACGAAAAACCTGCTTTGCTTGAAGATTTTCGTATTTTACATGTGGCCGTTTAAGGAAATGCTGCAGTTGAGAAGTCACTTTGATATGCATCAAAAATGTGGTCTCGCTAATAAAATCACACGTCAGTCCACAAGCATTTTTCGTCCATTCTAATCTCTGTTAACTGCCTATCTCGAAGAGCGCCATTCACCCGAGTCCTTTCCCATTACGTTTTGAATCGCATGCCTCAGATGCTTTTGCTACATTCAGGTCAGAAGCTGAGTTCTTTTAAAGTATCACAAAGTGGGAACGGCGAGCTGCACTGTCATCTCTGTGTTCCTAAGTATAACAAGTACATG
>NW_008766517.1:0-470 GCF_000715545.1 Opisthorchis viverrini
CATTAAGTTCATTTATGTCATCCACATGGTGCCGATGTAATTCAAAATGACTAACAATTTTATTAAGGAAATGTCAGGGTGCGCCCAGACAGAAGAAGAAGCACGTCCACAGAGTGACGCATCCCCAAGGTCACCATCGTTTCGACACTGCCGAAAATTAGGTGAGTCGGTGGCTCCCACTAAACACGGTCTAGCAACACACGACCAGCGTAGTGGGCCTGAGAATGTTCACGACCGGACCACCACCATTGGCTGTAAGGAGCGAACAAGTGAACGACCATATTTGGCCAATTAGTCATCCTAGATATTTACGCAGACGCTCTGTATGTTTTGTCCTGGCAGTACAGCCGTGTCCCCAGGTCACCGTCTTCTCCTTATCGCATAGTTTGGCAGGCTTAGTGCAGGCGTAACCCATAGCTCGGCCACCGCAAAATACAACTTGAAAAATGCCCAATACTTTTCTAAGATTT
>NW_008766518.1:0-470 GCF_000715545.1 Opisthorchis viverrini
TACTTAACCGTTCGGCCACAAATAGCTGGATGAAATCACCACAGGCAGGAGAATATCTGAAACTGTATCAGTTCACATGCCTCGTGTTTGACTTAGATTATTATTCGAAATCTAGCCTCATCGGTTGCAAGTCCTCCTCGAAACAATGGTCGTTGGACTGACTGAAAAACATTCATCAGAGACTTGTTTGACGACCGTAGCCCAGCAAGACACTAATGGTTATTCAAACAGACACATCGACTAACTACCCTTTATAATAGTTCACTGTGTTATTTCTTTTAAAAATCTCTTTGAATATATTATGTAGCTGACAATACTTAACTGCAAAATTTCACTGTTTTGTACTTGTTTCGTAAACATATCTTTTGTCGGTGCTCGTTTTTAAATTACCAGTCAAGTATTGTGACATGACGATAACATATATGTGACCCCTTCCGCCAAAGTATATTACCGTTTTCTTTCGGAAATCA
>NW_008766519.1:0-470 GCF_000715545.1 Opisthorchis viverrini
TTGTCTTCCAACTAAGGGTTGAGCTGTCATTCAAAACCAGTGGCCGGAAATACTTGTCCGCCCACGAAGGGCTATTGAGTACTGTCTGTTTCAGGTGTCATACCATGTTCCCTAGGTGGGTCATGATGATCGGTAATCGCGCGTAATTCGATGGAGCATGCTGTCCACCAAACCTGTTTCACTGATGTTGACTATGTAACTAGACATGCGTTTCCAGTCAACGAATTTTGTTTGTGGATGGAGACGAGCGAGACCACTTTGTCTACAAACATGCACTGCCATATTCTTCGACCTATTTATCTCCTTAAAGCCCTTGCTAGGCTTATGAGTAAGGTGCAGACAGCGCCATTGTTTTTTATGTTCTTATAATGTTACCATAACTCTATATTGATGAAGAAACCTCAGTACCCTATAAACAGCTTTTTCACAACTTTCAACCTTGTTCAGCCTACGCTACTGTTTTAACCAGT
>NW_008766520.1:0-470 GCF_000715545.1 Opisthorchis viverrini
CTAGAGTCGACATTCTCCCCTATTAAAGCCCTCGTACTTATCCTTGCGAGAATTCGAACACCGGACACGCGAGACGACCACTAACTCAGTAGCCCTCACCAAGAACGAAACTTCCACACTTGAGTGAAACGACTCCTTAAACGGGAGTGATGTGAACCACAACCACCTACAATCAATTCAAAGGAACGCTTCACAGTGTGAGGTACGACAGCCCCACTGATTAGGGTTAAACGTTTTTCGACAAATAGCTAGGAGACATTTAATAGGCTGAGCCATGCATAGTCAGAATGGGTCTTCCAGTCATATTGTCTCTTTGAAAATTCCCTTGTGTAATGTTGTTTGTATTCTGGTCACATATATGAGTACGACAACTGAGCTGCACTCAGGCTCATGAAGTACAACTATTTTGTATGTTTTAGTTTTTTGACTGCTTCACATTAAAACAGCAAACTTTATGTATACGTTTTGGT
>NW_008766521.1:0-470 GCF_000715545.1 Opisthorchis viverrini
TCGTACAAAAATCTCCCTCCAAAATGATCACTACTTGAAATTCGCTTTAATCTGGAGCAAACGTAGTTCGAATACCATATATCCGATGCTCTCTTTTGGAACACACACGTGTCACTCATACGGGAATGAAATCTCAAGTAGATTTTTGCCGGAACTAGGCAAGAAAGAAGCGCATCTGAAACCTGTCACGATCTGGATCCTGCATTCGAAATGTCGCCAAGACCGGCTAATGGTGCACGAACACTACAGCATTCGAATTCACACCACTCTTATGGTCTCTCCTTCTATCCTGTCTAAAACAGGGATTCATCGGGCTAGAATGTGTCGTGGAAACCTCATCAACAGTGCTTATCCTTGACCATGTCTGGACTCGAGCTCAGGGAATCCGACAGGTGACGCTAGCATATTAACATTACTCCACCCTTGCACGCTGGCTACACCTGAATTAGCACGTTTAACTAGATCAACGC
>NW_008766522.1:0-470 GCF_000715545.1 Opisthorchis viverrini
AGGAACAAGTAAAATCTGGCAGGAAAATATTAGCCTTTTCCAAGAGAGCCTGCATCCAGCAGACAACTCATGAGCTCGGTGGTTTTGAAATTTCGTCCATCAGTGGACTTTGGCAGAACGCTGTCTCTCGAATAACACTGACGGCAATAATCAGAAACTAACATAGAAAGATTATCTATCCTTAACTCACCAACTGTAGTGCGAGTGCACGAGGTCGTTAGCTCCATCAAGAACGACAAGTTCCCTAGTTAAAATGAACTGCCGTCAGGGCCATTCACGTTTGACGGCAACACATTACTGACTCACCCTGCCTACATACTTGTCAAAACCTGGACGCGAGGCTTTACTCCCTGAACAGGAGGACGATTGCTCGAACAATCAGTGCTGTAGTGACTATACCCAGGGTCCTAGCTATTCTCCACTCGATACTTTATGTGCCGCGGGAAACAAACCGGGTTGAATAAACACTT
>NW_008766523.1:0-470 GCF_000715545.1 Opisthorchis viverrini
CTGGTGCATGTACTAACAAGACGGTGACATGAAGTCACAGAGATTATCGTGATTAGAGGTCCATGAGATGAGAGAGCCGCTGGCATGAAGTCCACGTGCGTATGTTTTAAACTCAATGAATCTTGTACTAGTTGTTGGACACGGCTGCCCCTCACATACTGAGAGACCTGTTTTGCCTTCAAAATACTGCTCAGCTATTTATTGATCGTCCTTAGCTGACTTCACTTCGTACAGAGAATGCGGTACCCTTCGGATTCATCGGTGACCTACCCAGAGAAATTGATTGGCTAGGAAAATGTTCACCACCAAAACGTTCGTTCAAACAAATTTCTTTGCAATGTATGTACTATTATGTCCTGCGCCCATGTATACTGCCCCGTGAGGATAGACATCTTCAACATGTCCCGCCTTGTGTCTGCACGACGTAACACAACATCTACGTGGGAGTCATTCAGAATGTGGAATCTACT
>NW_008766524.1:0-470 GCF_000715545.1 Opisthorchis viverrini
ATATATACATATATATATATATATATCCTCACCAATTTTCATCTTGGCAATGTCTCCTTGTATCTTCTTAACCAGCCGCTTAAGGGCCATCATCGTAGACAACGTTCAGTGTTCGACTTACAATAAATTGTCCAACGACGTAAGCATGATTTGAATCCAATCATGACTAACAACGATAATTGACCTAATTACTTAACCAATCTTATCATTCAGGCACTAGGCACGATAACCAGGACCAATATCAAAATCTAATCGTTTTGGTATAATACCACTACAACTACGGGAAGTCCTTCAAGGAGACCGCAAGGAGACCATTGGCGCCCATTCAATGAAGGCGAACCGTGCGTATCGTCTGAGTGTAGTTCACACGACCAGTGAGCTCTTGCCGTATTTTGGTCGTCAACCGGTTCCGAGGTTTGAGCATAGGGATTTGAGATACATATCAGGAAGGTTTAAGGTATTTGGTTTAG
>NW_008766525.1:0-470 GCF_000715545.1 Opisthorchis viverrini
CAGGTTGACTTACTAACCTAATGAGTAACTCTGGTGAACATGAGACAATTGTGTGTCCAATGACTTTATCAGTTCTTCTCTTGATTTTTCAATGAGTTCTGTTTGGTTTTCCTTCAGGCTATGTAGTTTTGTGCTTTGTAATAATCCCAAATGTCGTCAGCATCAATAGTTTATCTCCACGACTGATGAAAGTCCCGCAGTGCGAAAAGCCACGAGTCCAAGGCAGCTAATCGATTTTGTTAGCCATTGAACGCGATAGTTATGCGGTCACTCCACTCACTAATTGTTTGTTACAACGAACAGTCGGTTAAAGACTAAGGAGAACAGTAATGTGTTATCAATAAAAATACAGGTGCAATATAGTTTTACAGCCAAATAATTCATGTCGTTCGAATTCACCTAAGTAGGGAAACACGTAATCGAAGCATACTTTTTAATGCTGGTTTTTGATGACAATGCTTTATTTCTTG
>NW_008766526.1:0-470 GCF_000715545.1 Opisthorchis viverrini
CTTGGAACCGATTGAGTAATCATCGTTTTCGGCTGCCTAATAAAATTTGGAAAAGGAATACCTTCCAACAATATGGGGCGAATCATTATACTTTTACTTAAAACAGAAACTCAAAGCGACTGCCCCCAACCATAAGTGTATAGGCCTAACCCCAGTTGTAAGTGGACAGACTCAGAACACGAGCAATATTAGCCAAATTGCATTGTCTCTGACGTCAGAAACGAATACCAAGAAGGTTAAAGAACGGGTCTATAGAGCGACCGCGAGAGCAGACTTAACCTATGACTGTGAACCCTTGAATCCTTCACCAGTGTCCGCGTAGTATAGCAGGCATCAAATAGCAGGTTGTACTTAACTGAGCGGTCTGTAAGTGATTACTGGGAAATGAGTTGGATTTGATAAGGCAGAAAACACGGTGGCTGGGGCCTGACGGTCGTCTACTAAAGAAAGCCCTATTTTCAACTCCGAAC
>NW_008766527.1:0-470 GCF_000715545.1 Opisthorchis viverrini
GCATATTAGATGGTAACCGTCATGTGGCTTTTTAGTTTCTGAAGACAATAAACAAATCTGTTCTGTAGAGGTCCAGATGGCCTCTGTAATTCTTTCTAGAACAGATGGGCTGCACAACGTTCCAATTCACAATAGATGGCACAGTCTCCACCCTTTGGGATTCTCCTGCCAAAGATGTGGATATTATACTCGTGGATTGAAACAACCATGTCTGGAGTATCAACTGAGAGCCATGTTTCAGCCACACAAATCAGACTTGGTTGTGCAACGGCGATGATGGCATGGAGATTTTGGCAGCGGTGAGCTATCGGTGAACAGCAATGATAGATCAGTTGGCGATCAAACCGTACAGTAGAGAATTTACTAACATCGCTAATGGTAGAGTTCGTTACTAGAGGGAAATTGGTGGGAGGAGTTGAGGGTACATGAATTGAAGTTGACCAGATGTGTGCTCGGAATCGGTGCTGGGG
>NW_008766528.1:0-470 GCF_000715545.1 Opisthorchis viverrini
AAAACTAACTAATTACAGATCAGGTGAATGTTTGTCTGCTCCCTGAGCTTGGCAGTTAGCTTGTAGATATTTCGTCCCAATCTTGGCGACATCATTAGTGCGCGGCCTAATGGTTAATTCCTCCTTACCCACACGCGTTGATACCTCATGATGTGATTGATTGGTTGAGCAGTAGTTTTGCCCTGATATCAGTCCACTGTTTGTGTTGTGTTGTGTACCGGATACACTTTTTGGTTCATTGGACAGCTTGCTTCTGGTAGGCTCTGATTAGTTCGATAACATGCCTTGCTACTGTGTTGTGCCTCTCTTCTGTTTGAATGGTTATTTGAATCCATTCTATATTTATCGGTTTCGTTACTGCATTTTGATTGGTTCCTTCCAAATTTGCGTTAATTTTTGGCGGTTTAGTTGAATTCGATTGTTGGTTGCGCCCACCCGCCTTCTGACTGAGCTCTGCACTTGGTTTGTTA
>NW_008766529.1:0-470 GCF_000715545.1 Opisthorchis viverrini
CTTCACTATCTCACAGCATCCAACTAGATTCGACATGAGGGGTTGGGGGTGTGGGGTCACAGACGACCAGTCGTTGGTGTCTCCACGTCTTCCATTTCACCATCCAATCTTCGCAGCGTATTTCATTTTTTGCTCTTATTTTAACCATTGAATATATACTGACTTGGTGACGAGATCCCAAAAACGTTATTGTTCATCATTGTGTTACTTTTCGAACCACGGGAATATTCCAGGAAATTGGTCTGCCAAAAATCACCCTCTGCTTCTCAAATTTTGTTGTCATTTTGTGGACACAGTCAAATGTGGAAGATAGCTATTATATATTTTATCACCTTTACACTGTCAATCATTTGATATAAATGCCGTAGTTGTGCTGGTTTAGTCCCACAACGCTAAGCTTCCATTATGTTGTAAATATCTGATATTAACTCCATACCGCTCTGTCAAATGTGTACTGTTTTATCGTGGAT
>NW_008766530.1:0-470 GCF_000715545.1 Opisthorchis viverrini
ATATATATATCCATGGAGGGCGGTACACTGGAAGAGAAATATGCACAAAATATTATGAGAATATAAGTCAGAAAGATGGATGAAGACAAGTAATGAAATAGTGAAATATGATTGGTAGTATATTATCATTCCTCCCCTATGGTAACTGATCAGGTGGTTTTCATTTTGCACGCTGAGCTTGGCAACTGACTTTTCAACAGTTCGCCACCATTAGAGGAGACATCATCAACGCGCTGCTGAATGGGTCGTTCTCCTCTTCATGCTTGCTCTTACATGGTTTTGAAAGAGCAGGTTTAAGCTCTAGATTGATTGGCCGTTTGTAATTTTCTCACTTGGAGTCTGATTGGTCCGTTCGTTATCTGTGTTGCATCGTGGTCTTTAGCCACTGCATGCTTCTAACTTTTCAAACCCTTTTGCCTCTCGACTGCGCTTTGTTCTTTGCTGTAATTGAAGAACCATGACAAACATTT
>NW_008766531.1:0-470 GCF_000715545.1 Opisthorchis viverrini
TTTTTTCAACCAATTTACTTATTGTCATTCCACAACAGTCTTTGACCATGGCAAATTTGCAGTGGACAACTTCATCGTCTCTCTGAAAACAATTTGTTGTACAGGCCATTAAGTTGAACAGGCTGTTCACAGTTCGTTGGCAAATGCATTCAGTTTTTAATGTAGGTAACTAGAATCCGTAATTAGGTAACTTACTGAATGTTTGGAGCATGTTTTACGGAAGAATAACGGATACTCCGTGCTGATGATAAAATCTGTCGACGTAAGTAAACACATTTGATGACAATGAGTAGAATAAAGTTACGATAAGGAAAGCCGCTGACGTAAGTAACACACCGACATGCTCATGAGAAAATACAGCATGCTACAGAGGTAAGGCATTATTTCGGTCTGCGTGTGGACCAAAATTCTGCATAACGCATGCAACATCCAACCGGTTGAAGTAACTTTGCCATTCGTGGTTTGGTCCA
>NW_008766532.1:0-470 GCF_000715545.1 Opisthorchis viverrini
GACTTCCCAATCGGTTCCAAACATTTTCCCAATGATTGAAAACAGTAGTACACTTTTTAATATTCCTATCGGACCACTATCGTGAGGATAGTGAGACCTATATCCGTGCTGCCTACATGTTGGATGAAGTTATTCTGGTTTCTTACCCTGTCTATATGAATCTTCCAACTACCAACCACAAAATACGCTTTTTCGGACTATTGCGCTTATCGCAGTAACACTGGACATTGGACTTGTAAACAAAACACATTTCTCTTACGCAAGATGTCCAACATCTTCTCTACTATATAGCTGATGAATACCCTGAACAGCTTACTACCTGTTGTCCCTTTTTGGGCCACTTTAGGTTGATCTGGTCCCACAATCTCTATTAAGCACACTTTGTGCTTGTGCACTGAATCTAGTTCACTTTGCGCTGTACACCATTAGTGAAAAGGTTGGTGTTGAAGACGGGCTCGGTTGAACCTGTT
>NW_008766533.1:0-470 GCF_000715545.1 Opisthorchis viverrini
TGTACACCCTCGAGTCGTGGGAATGGACAAATCTGACACAACATCTTTATCTATCGCAAGCAGAATTACTTTTCAGATATTACAAATATTCCTAGTGTAAATGCATCAGCATGTTTACTGGACGGTGGCTGTTACCTCAAAGATACGCGTATAAATTATTTAGTGCTGCGCTGTAGTTTGTAGTGGCTTTTTTGGAGTTTCGAGTTTAGGTTCCTTTCCTTCCCGAACTGCTTATAACTAGCAGATTCAGTGAACATGGACAATCTATTTGAAAACTGCGCTAATAGAGGGACTTATTGAATACGCCTTTTTGTCGAGCTTCTGGTGTTAAAATCAGTTTTCTGATATAATAGCCGGACGGCTAGTCCGGTCGACTGGAATAATTTTTGAGGTTTGGTTCACCATTTCGCGCATGTGTCAGCTCTGGTCACCTGTACATCTTTTCAACCTATGGTTTTGATGCAAATGGG
>NW_008766534.1:0-470 GCF_000715545.1 Opisthorchis viverrini
CCGGTCGCACCAGAAAAAGGGTGGAAGCTTTACAACTTGATCCGCGTAGAAAACCTTGTTGAACGTTCAGAAGGTGGAGGTATCAGGATGGTCAGCTTCCTGAAGCAACCACTGAATGCCCGGAATCTACGGCCACTCTGAGCTCCGCTGGGTGTCGACCAGACAGACAACGCCTCCTCAATATGCAACGCGTCACAGCCTTGCATCAAACCCAGACAGCCCGAGTCAGCTTTGATCAAGGACAGACAACGCCTCCGCAATATGCAGCACGTCGCTGCCCCGTACTAAAGCCAGACCGCGTACGTCAACATTGGAACAAGTTCAGACAGTGTCCTTCCAATAATAAGCTTGAGGCCGTTGTACTTTTCGCACTCGCACGCACTCGCGCTCTCGCAACCACTTTTTTTGGAATATGGCTACTGTGTTCCGTTCCGTGAGTCCTTGTCTCCGACACTAGGCACTGGAGCGGG
>NW_008766535.1:0-470 GCF_000715545.1 Opisthorchis viverrini
CAGATTTAATTGGTTGTTCCTCACTTGCCGTTGACAGATGAGTTCGATTTTTGCATCACTTTTTGGCCCGTCTGGAACTTTCTGTTGGGGATATCAATATCCCCCAGAAAACGCTATGTTTTTATGTGTGCTAGCGAACTCCCGGCATCTTCAAGGTCAAACTATGAATAATCAATGGCCTATTGATACTCCAAGGAAATTCAAATCCGACCACGTACAGGATACCATTCTTTCCACTGACTTGGGTTCGGAAGCTCCGGGCATCGCCTGTTGATCGTGTGTTGTTGGATTATTAAAGTTTGTGTCCGAGGTTTTCGTCTTCTTACTATTCGCCGTGCTAGGAGTCTGGATCAAGCAACATAGCTGGGGATAGAGTATTGCCACAATCCGCATCGCATTATCATTTGCTCGCTGCGTGACAGAACAGTAACATATTTGGCAACGCAAGATGGAGACAGAACAACTCAAAG
>NW_008766536.1:0-470 GCF_000715545.1 Opisthorchis viverrini
ATCCTGCGAGGTTTTCATGCGACGCTCGGAGGGTCTTTAATACCTGATTGGTCAGGTTTGACCAACACTGTCTGCTGGCCCTTCAGGTGAGGGGTGGAACATGTGTAGCAACGTGTTCTGGAAAAAAACTGAAATGCACTTGCATTTCCCGCCAAACACCGCTGCCTTGCAGTCAGGCTTTGGTTGAGTTCCCTAAATGGCCTTCCTGTCTAGGTGTGGATGCCCTGGCTGTATCCTAGGCCACGTGTAACCAGCGAAGCATCAGTGTTGATGTCGATGATGGCAACAAAGGCCAGTAAAGTGAATTTCTCAAACAAACTGCCTGACGATAGACTGAATTTGCTACTGGGGTTGAGTTCTTTCAATCTCTGGCAGAAGTTTCTGTTGTTTGAAAAAAATGATTTTTTCCCCGCTGAACGGTGGGGGCTGCTCACAGTTCTTCGAACGGCTCGTTGGTCTCTCGTTTTTGC
>NW_008766537.1:0-470 GCF_000715545.1 Opisthorchis viverrini
ATCATGTGTTTCTCAGGGAAAACCGCTGCATACTGTTAACAATAAGAATAACTCAGATACACCGGAAAGCTTCAGAAGTTGCAGGGCGTTGAACATAGGAATAAAAGTCACCTTCCGGTGTTTGGCATATAATGCGTAGTGTTATTCAACTCAAATTAGTTCCCACCACACTCAACTTGATTGTGACCACTTCTACCACCTCATTTCATGTCCATATGTGTTGTGCAAAATTTAACTCAACCTAAACGCAAACCGATTAGATACAGAGTTTTATGCAGGGATCCAGTGTTTCGGTGATTCCATAGTTAGCTTACAGCCAGAGAAGAGAATGTATTTTAACACTTTAACCAAAGCTAATGAGGCTTTAAGGCCCCTTTTACAGAAGTCGTTCCGTGCAGTCTGAGTGAAACTCGTCGCGGCCCAGAGATACGTCCGTTGTAGCAGCATGTGGCTACACTAGATTATGCAAG
>NW_008766538.1:0-470 GCF_000715545.1 Opisthorchis viverrini
CCCAAACTGACGTTCCTTTGCAATTGCCCAGGCCGCGTGTTTTCTTGTGGATCCAGGATATCCACAGCACCTTCATTACACAACTTCAGCAACCTGAATAGTTGTGTCAAACAGTTTTTTGCATTGAAATCCATTGTCAGAAATAACCAATATGTTGTGACCATGACGTGAATTTTGCGGAAGATGGTAGCGTTGGACGTTAGATGAATTTACAGGAAATTTAGGGTGCGTTGTGAACACGTTTTTGCTCTATTACCTCTGTCGTTCATGCACATTCGCTTCCAAAAGTCTCCTTTTTCAGCCGCACGCAAACGATTAGCGTGAGGAATTTGAATAATGTATGGATTATTAACCGAATAATGTCGCCTCTTGAATGTTCCTCTAACGTGGATGATCGATCAATTTTCTTTTGATTGGTCTCTGCTTACATGATATTAGTTCTATCGAAAGTGTTCACTAAAACGTGCTTT
>NW_008766539.1:0-470 GCF_000715545.1 Opisthorchis viverrini
ATATGAAACAATAGGCTAAAATCCAGTTCTTTAGGATACAACCCAAACTGTGTGAATAGAAGGCAGTATCAGCCAACCAATTCGACTTCACTAGTTTATGCAACTCTCCACTCTCATACAGTTGTCCAATGTACGACAAACTGAAGTTCGTATTTTCGAAACAACGAGGTATGCGTTTTTCAAAGAGAGTATCGGCCATTTTGTAAGAGATATGTTCTTCCAGAATCATACGAATTCGTTGTGTGAAAAAGGATTATCTCGACATTACGTCATACTCACCTGGAACACCTATTACGCAGGGATGAAAAATGTACTTTTAACATAATAATAACATACAGCTATAAAAACGGATACTAACCTCATACGCTGTCGTCGTAAAACTCCTAGTGTTTACTACGGTGTTTTTAAATTTGGTTCCTCCCGTCATAGGATGAGTGGGCTTCATAAATATCACATGAAAAAAACTGTGA
>NW_008766540.1:0-470 GCF_000715545.1 Opisthorchis viverrini
AGAAATTTCCAAGTTCTTTTTGAGATGATGGTGAGGTCCGATGCTGTGTCCAGCTGAAGACAAACAGGCGTGCCATTATTGTGCACTGATACATACTTCCTACTGCTTGCGTGTGGGCTTTGATGAGCAGCAAGGACAACGCGAACCTTAGGAATCTTGGAATGGGAAAATCCGGTTCGAAAATGTCTATTGGGTGCTTGCCTTTGCTTGCCATGACACCGATCCCCCTTGTGTCCAATACGGGAGCATCTGCTGCAACAGTGTCTTCTGAACGGACAAAAGTTGACGAAATGCCATTCACCACACTTTCAGCATACCGAAGGTGGCTTCTTGTCACCCTGAATCACATGAACAGCATTGCCGGGACCATTTTTTTGTATCGTGGCAGTACCATGCTTCAAAGTCTGTAAAGCAACATCTGGGTTCTGCTCAACATTTCTAAGGATTCTTGTTCTTATATCTGCGTCTTC
>NW_008766541.1:0-470 GCF_000715545.1 Opisthorchis viverrini
ATGCTTGTTGCGCAAAAATACTTCTTCTGATGTGAATAGATCTGTTGTGTCGCTCGGCTTGCTAACCATTAAAAGACTGTCCTCTCACCAGCTGGCAGAATTGAGTTTTATGGTAATGTGGGGATAGTCTGGAGTTTTCAGTTGAAGTTGCACTCTGTAACTGAAGCCGATCTATGTCGGAAAGCCTCGAATGATCGGACAGCTGTTTCATCATCAGTAGTGCGTATCTCATGGAAGACCGGGGAGTTTCGAACCCGCGAACTCCTGGCTAGCAGTTTGAACACAACCACGCCGTCACGAGCGTCTGCTGAGCAGCGTGAATAGCTGGTACATTCAGTCTAGCTGGACAGCCAATAATTAGATCCATCCTGAAATAAGAGGTGATTATAATTGTGTAAGTGTTCGTCTACAGACCGAGTAAATGGACCTGTTGAACTTGTTTACTGGTTAGTTAAATTCACCCTCCTCCA
>NW_008766542.1:0-470 GCF_000715545.1 Opisthorchis viverrini
ATTTGAAGAATGGAGCAATGTGACAGGAAATGGGAAAAAAGCGTCGTCATCATCGATAACACATTCTTGTTCGGCACTCACACTTTGCTGGCGAAACGGAGACCAATAACTCTGTTTCAACATGACGATTCAACGGATCAGTAGGGAACAAGTGTTCTCAAAGCAAAAGGGAAGCCAAAATCGGAGGACCAGATTGGCAACACGAAGCCACTCAAGAGGGCCTAACAAAGAATAAGGCTAACGGCCGGTCGAAAAAGACAGTTGTTCCTCGAAGTAGTGGAACATACAATCCGAGAATCGCCCTGCAGCTATGCACAGAAACGTCTGTCACACCCCTCCGCCTAAGGTATCTGGCGAGCAGACGGTGATGGTCATGGATTAAAACGCGGTCCCGAATCCGGACAATGTGAGACCGACAACGTGTGTGAATAAACGAATGTCCACTCGCCTGGCTTACTGCTACAGTGTGA
>NW_008766543.1:0-470 GCF_000715545.1 Opisthorchis viverrini
CATGAAGCCGTTGTATTTTTCAACTGGTAACTTGAGCATTCAAATGATCCAGTAGACAGTGCTCTTTGCGTCTCCTGGATCAAACAGAAAAAGCATCCTACTCGACTTAGGGGGGTTTGAGTTCGAACAAAATCTCCAAAGCCTCCGAGAAGGCATGCTCCATACCAGCATTTCAAAAGGGATATTACCTTGCGAACTGAGTCTTATGACTGTAGTCTCACTCGCCCGGTGAGAAATCGGCGCTGTTGCTGGTGATGAAGATTTAATAACTCAGCTTGTACGAAGATCATTTCCGGGCAAATAAGATTCTGTTGAAACACATGCAAACTTCGACAAGGAGAGAACACCGAAGGAATTCACAAACTAACTGCTAAATTGACGTCGGCAGAGTAATTTTTGGAATCACCAATGTTGTGAGCTCAATACGCACCTGTAAAAAGTAAACGCGCGACCGGAATGGGCTTCAGAAA
>NW_008766544.1:0-470 GCF_000715545.1 Opisthorchis viverrini
AGGGCTGAGATACTACCAGGCTGCCCAAGTCTGGACAGGAACAGAAGTTAGGTTCAAATCGGTCAGTGAGCTCACGTTTTAACCACTTAGCCATCCCGAGATCAAGACAAGCGAGAGGATACTCAGAAATTTTTGGACTCCAGAGAATTTATTGCGGTCAAGTGTGAAAAAATTGATTAAAGTATCATCAACCGTATACCGTACGAAATATTTGGGGTATAGTTTGTATGACGTTTACCTGGTGTAATACAATCAGTGTGGTTAGGAGAGGAGTTGTGGCCATACACTACACAATACGCGTAGATGACCAACCGCATATTAGGGACAAAGGGTTTTTACGGAGGACGGACTTGTATTTGAACGAAGTAGAAGACCTGCATTGAGAATTTGGAGATGAATTTTTACAAACCCCAAAAAGGGTAACCAATATTAAACTGTGCTACGGGTGTAATTGTACTTTCGAGTGCAGA
>NW_008766545.1:0-160 GCF_000715545.1 Opisthorchis viverrini
GATTCAGTTGGCACGATTTTCGAGATATGGGTGTATATTTTCTTAAGGCTGAAACTATCACCAGGTTGCTGACATCTCTTCGACAGACCAAGACCGGTTTCGCCCTTCCAATTCGGGCTCATCATTTAGGCGCATTCCCTGTGTTTCCGTCATCCTCATC
>NW_008766545.1:348-469 GCF_000715545.1 Opisthorchis viverrini
AAACTACACAGCAGGATGCTGAAAACTCTCTGGCACCCCACGATCGGGTTCGCCTCCCACCTCGGGCTGATGGGATATGCGGAGTCCCCGAAATTCCGTCAACCTGATCATCTACTTGAAC
>NW_008766546.1:0-469 GCF_000715545.1 Opisthorchis viverrini
CTCCCGTCAAAACCAAATTGGTATACAGTCAAATTAGGTGAACTACCATTTACCGGATTCCAAAACTTTATTCATTTTGTTTCAGCGCATAAATTGTCAGTCATGCTGATATTCGGTAGAAAGATGCTAAAGACCCATAAATGGCTTGAAGAGTCTGCAATAGCATTCCTCAATTTGTTGCGATGCGGTTAACGAGTTGCCTCCAATATGACTTTTTAGTATATGACAAGGAGGAATTGTGCTGCCCGTGTGATTTGACGTTTTGTCTGAGTTCTTGTGGTGGGATCGAATCCACACTTCATGCTTTCGCAGTCGACGTTGAAGGTAAATTTGTTTACTTGGGCAGCTGTATAAGTTCAGTGGACCGGCTGGAGATGAGACTATTTATCCAATCGGAAAGACCAGGGCAGCTTTCGCTAACCACCGACACCTATGGCGTCGACGTGATGTCATTTTGTTTGTCAAGGGC
>NW_008766547.1:0-469 GCF_000715545.1 Opisthorchis viverrini
TCGTTTACGATGTTCCTAATTCGGGCACTCTGCCTACCAGAAGAGCCCCAAGCAGGGCGAATTGTCACCGTAACGACGTTTGGGTATGCTTGGCATAGGACCGAGCCACCTTAGTTGATGGTGCTGCGTGATTCAAGAACCAGTCGCCGGGTTATGGATCAGTTGATGTCATCCGATATAAACAATACTTCCGAGATATTGGCCGAAAACGTAAGAGGCGCTCATACAGTCTGTTCGCAGAGGCCACATCTCAGCGGTAAGCCTGTTGACGTAAAGAAACAAAATTGATTCGTGCAGTGACTTCATCGGACACACTTCCTTCAGAGCTTGTACAACTACTGAGGAATGTGAAATTCTGCACAACATCCGACGCTTGTCCTTGCATTGCTGGGGTTATGTTCGAAGATTGCACTTTCGAAGCATGACTTTGTACACTGCAGGTGCAAGGCTCATTCTGAAAACAGTTTTT
>NW_008766548.1:0-469 GCF_000715545.1 Opisthorchis viverrini
TCATCATGTACTCTCTCTACTTCTGAGCCCGGTTCTTCGAATCAAAACACCATAAAAGCTAAAACGCGTTTAATCCAGTGATAACTATGAACGTGCGTTACCAAAATTTTCCTATACGTGTACTGAAAAAATGTAAGTCTTGGACGTGCAATCGACGGCTTGGAACATCTTTTAAAGCAACTTTCAGCAGTAAAGTCATCTGACTTAAGGCGTGAGTCTCTTTAGTTCCACTCTGGTGACCAAACCGTGGTGTTTTCAATTGAGTATATTTCGACATGTTTTATAGATAGCGCTGGAGGCATGCGTATGCGGCATAAAAACATTTGAATGCGGGTCTCTGCATTTATTCATTTTCCGCTCAAATCACATGAATCTTTAATAAACGGTTAGCGCGACAAACAAAATCATGCTTTATCTATTGTTCATTGTTATCGCTACTTACACAATTCACGTAACGCACGCCAAGGAC
>NW_008766549.1:0-469 GCF_000715545.1 Opisthorchis viverrini
TGCTGGATTTATGCCTTTTTCCGGATTATTTTTTTTTCGGTAGCGATCTGAATTCAATGGCTGCCTTGATGAAACCCATATGCAGCACAGAGACTTTGGTACAGCATTATTCCACAGGAGACGCAGAGCCCAAACTGACCAACAGCGCATCACTTACTAGCCCGTCTTTACCTTCTTCGGATAGCTTGGAAAATCCATCAACTGCGAAGCACCCATGTTTGAGTGAGAACAAAGCACATGAAGATAGCAGCAAGGTTGGCTTACTCTGCTTAGGCTCAGACTGTTCAGATCCGGAACAGCTCCTGTCTTCTTTATCCAAGCTAACTCTAGATACAAACGACAAAAGTAACTTCTGGGATGAGAAATATTGTTTCTCGGATGTCGAGAGTGAGTACGCCGCACTGGAACTTCTCGTTCCATTTGGGAACTCTTTGGTAGATCCTGGCACTCTTAAAAAGCGTCCAACCCC
>NW_008766550.1:0-469 GCF_000715545.1 Opisthorchis viverrini
AGTGTATTACGGAGTGGCAAGGACATTCGAAGAATCTAAGGACAGAAGTCGTGTGCGCATTTTAAATTTCCCCGTAGATTACTTGTGCTCCGTCTTCCATGCACAACTCATAAAAACCCAACGTACTATAACGAGGACACATTGTGGTATTTGGTAAGGTCGAGACTGGTGAGCTGTTGATGTGCCCCATTTTATTTTACTTCCCCTGGTTTGATTGCGCTGTCGCTCACCATCACTCAGGGTTTGTACTACCATATAGGACAGCACAGAGTATCCACGTGAGGCTTCTACAGCATAATATCTGGTGCCAGATATGTCCTCAATAGCAGACAGATTAGATGAGCTAAATACGGCTAAAGCTGCAAAAAGTATGCTCTGCTATTATGGCATTGTAGAACTGGGTATCTGATTCTGTCCGTAGATATAATTCATGAATTACGATTGTTTCTGTTGGATCGCGATAACGCAA
>NW_008766551.1:0-469 GCF_000715545.1 Opisthorchis viverrini
TCAAATTCTTTGCCGAAAAAAGTATTCCCTGTTCGCCTAACTTAAAAATAGCCAGTTTTAGTGGCTATCATTTTTGAGAGACAGGTTTAGTCTTTGTGTTTTTTTGAATTTGAAATGAGTGTTCTGTCAAGGAATGTGCAGCCAAGTCAATATCTTCTCAATCATTTTCCCTCCACATGCGAATGATTCAGTCTGTTTTCGCTCCACGTCGCCCGAAAAAGATAATCTTATTCTTTTATGCCCTTTACCCGGTAACAAACCAGACCAGCTTATCACTTAAGCTGGTCTTTAAGCAACTCTACGTTTTTCCTTGAGGAACAAAATACCCGTATGCAGCCTATGCCAAATTTCGTTTATTATAAATAACTACACTCTGCTGTTATTAATAAATGCCGAAAATTGTAGACAGCCTGGCTGTTTTAGCTCGATTACTCATTATAGTTTTTAGTTTCAGTTTGATTTTTAGTTT
>NW_008766552.1:0-469 GCF_000715545.1 Opisthorchis viverrini
CATCATGATGATCGACAGCAGACCATCAGTCCTCGGAAATGGCGGCTCACTCTGCCGCTGTTTCTGTGACCAGTTCCATATGATGTGAAACAAGCCGTCCACATGTGACTGCAATTCGTTCGTAGTTTTGACTGGGCAGTTTGGAAAGCCTTAGCCAAAATGGTCTTTCAGGATAGAGTACAAACTTCATTCGTTTGTGTCAATAGAGTTTTGACTAAAACTCAGACATATTCCGATGTGTTTGTACAACGATATGCCTAAAATGTGCCACTTGGGCCCAGCACCGAACCACCTAATGGTGGATTCATCTGTGGTCTCCAGTCATGAGTACGATGTAGAAGATATGAAGTCCTTTGAACCACAACAGATCACTTTTGCACTTTTGCAACTACAATCGTTCAGAATAAGTATCCGTAAAATGGTAATAATAAAATGGTAATCATTCAGCCGTAATACCCTTTCGATGCCT
>NW_008766553.1:0-469 GCF_000715545.1 Opisthorchis viverrini
TAGAATGCCTTCCATCGTGGTACAATTCTGCGTAAAGTAGCTAGTATTTGTTCATGGGGGAAATTTTATTGTTGACTTTCGTCCAGTCTGCTGCGTTCTTTGTGTACGCATCTTCCAATGGCATTCGAAAGTAGTGCCAGTTCTTATTCGAGGTTCTCAATTGAAGGGAACGTTTGCACTCGGTTTTCCAACTTGAACATGAGGACTTGGCGTTATTGTCAACAAATGTATTGTTATTGTTAGAAAGCACAGCATGACTAAGCTAGGGGCAGCTGGCGCACACAGGGGTTGCGCGCGAGAATTGTATGGTCAGTATACACGGTCATTCCGCAGACACGGATACATAAATTGTGTTCTGTCATGGGAAGCGGCTTTTGCATTTCACGTTTCACATTCGGTGGACGTGTGTCCCATAGAGCACCTCATGCTTGGCTGAGGTCGGTTCCGTGTATAGTGTCGAGTGGATGCC
>NW_008766554.1:0-469 GCF_000715545.1 Opisthorchis viverrini
AGCAAACATTACCCCTTTTCTCCATAAGTAGTCCATTTGTAAGCAGCAGTATGACGTCCAGGGAGAACTTTCGATGTTATGAAATTTTCGAATCTCCAATCTGGTCACTGAACTCAGAATTATGTCTCAGGCTGTCTCTTAAGTGTTGAGTATCCATTTAGCTGGGGCGTAATAAGACGAATTAGATATGTCGGAGATGCCTTGAGAGGTAAACCAGGTCCGTGCACATTTGAGAGAGCATACAGCCGTGAAGTTGAATCGATCATTGTCATTGTCGCTGACACCAGTACGCCCTTATTACATTCTGGCGCATAGCTGTCCTACACGAGGGGAACAAGCCTAATTGAGAGTGGGATGAAGGGGGAGGTTTAGATACGATTTCAAGGTCAACGTTAAAAAACGTATTTTAAAGTGTCGAATCAAAGAACTATTAGCAAGATCAAGAGAGTGGCCTTTACGAATCTCACCT
>NW_008766555.1:0-469 GCF_000715545.1 Opisthorchis viverrini
CCAAATCTTGCTAACCTTACATTCTGGTATGTTTCATTGCTCTCTGAAAGGGTTCATAAGACTACCTCGTTGTAAAAAAAATAGATGAAAGCTATTTTGAGTTTGAGTTCAACGATTTTGCAAAAAATGCATGCGATGAGTGAAAAATCTGATAATACTTCTGCCACCGGCTGTAGGAAAAATAAAAAGGTACTGAATTGCAGTAGTCAGGAGTACCAAACAAGCGAGCTTCCACATGCAGAATACTTTGGAGTCAAGAGGTGAAATGTGTCTTGAGGTTATCGTGCATAGTCAACCAAGTAGAGCGAAGATGGCTGAATTCAGAAGCAAGAACCATGGCATCAGATAGGTTGATAGACAACTGTTTAGACATTACTAATTAGATACCCGAATGTGATGAACTCGTTGAAATTAGACTGCCGCAATCGAACCAGTATCCTTGTTGCCGATGATGATGATGATGATGATG
>NW_008766556.1:0-469 GCF_000715545.1 Opisthorchis viverrini
CAGCGAGCGTCCCGAACTTTTGGTCAATCTTGTGCGCGATAGGCTTCTCGGCCGTAGCAGCATCTAACTGCGGGTGTTAAGTGGTGGAATTCCGCCTAACTCTGTGACCATGTGTCTCACACAGATCCATTCCGGCAGAGGCTTATTGTCTGGTTTTCGCTTGCGTGAGTTAGTGAAATAATTCTTTCACTGCTTACTCTGTTCACAGAGTTGACAAGTCATTAAGTTTATCAATTCATGAATTCCCCACACTAACATCACCTGTGCGTGTAAACCTCTGACAGATTGCCCTTCATCTCTGCGATGCACTCACATTCAGTCATGTGCCAGGTCATTGTAAGCAGCTATCTACAGCTATCGGTGAACCACAACAAATGTGGACAACAAGTGTTAGACGTCGGATGCATTGTACTGTCTGCTAGGCCTGGTGGCATTTTAAATGTGTGGGTTTACAGAACGACCAGATAAT
>NW_008766557.1:0-469 GCF_000715545.1 Opisthorchis viverrini
TGTCTCTGACAAGCGGCGAACGAGGCACTATGGTCCATGGGTCTGGCTGTGAAGCAATTCACTTCAGGTGCAGCGTAAATGCGGACATGCGATCAGTAATAGCCAAATGTGTCGATTCAGGCGTCTGTAGAGGACAGTTACGGTGGTCTCTAGAACCATTAAAACTGTATACAGAGGGAGTAGAGGATGAACAACATCCACGAGAGCTTCCAGACTGATGAGAAAACAGCTGAGCGGTTACTAATGTCCATAAACATACTAAACGGACAGAATGGACCACAGACAAAGGGCGGTCAACAGGCGCGTACCGCACTACGAAACATCACCGTGTGCGCCATACGACGTACCGCTGCACCTCAAGGTGTGTGCAAACTGCTAGTCAGACAGGAGAGACGGGTAGACAAAGAGTCACATGCGTACTGGAACAACCTTGAACACACGGTGCATAGGATGACCTTGAAAACTTCGC
>NW_008766558.1:0-469 GCF_000715545.1 Opisthorchis viverrini
ATTGTTGTTCCGAAAAGTAGTATATTTCAACACAGTAAGGTATCAGTCCGCACAGATTCGTTAAATAATTTGCAGGCCTACTTTATGGATCTACTTCGTGCACGTTAGTACAAGCATAAACCATTCAAACACCTGTGTAGTGATACGATAGTGTCCTTACGTGCCCACAGAAGCGCATCTTTTTTCGTGAATGGAGTGAAATGACAACAGAAGAATCGTTTTGCAGGTTCACTAAACAATGGCACAATACCAGCTTGTGCTGGTAAGCAGGATTGTACACCGTGCTCACACAATTTGCCGATCTGCGCTTTGGATTGGCTAGCCTCGTTAGCGTCACGCTTACCAAAGGACGTGTCTCCTATGCGTTTATTCCCCGTATACTTCTTTATTTCTTTTCAGAAGATTTTTTCGCCTGACGGAATATAAAAGTTGCTCTAAATTTATTATGAACACTTGCTCTTGTTTTTAG
>NW_008766559.1:0-469 GCF_000715545.1 Opisthorchis viverrini
GCAGAATACACTCGAGGATAGTCTAACCAGTAAACAGACGGGTCCATTAGTAGAAAACATTCGGTCACGACACGAGTTTACCTCCAAATACCGGCAACCGTGGACCAAAAGCAGTGCGTTATTCAGTCATGATCCCAAACCGCAAACAGAATTACTTAGAACCGATCGGATTCAGCGAGGCCTAAGTAACTCACACTCCATGATCCATTTATTTCGTGAAAACCAAACGTATATCAGTATAACAGTACCACAAAAGGCGACATTCGAAGCGCAATCAAAATTCAATACTACAGATGAGGACCCCGAGGTTAGAGTAGGAGAAGATATCAAGGTGTATGCAAGACAGTTGGGTGATCGTAAGCGAATGTGGCTGTCCTATACTACTGAACAAGGGGAAGAGTCGGATTACATTAATCGGATTCCTCAGAAGTATGTTGATATGTGGCCCCAAACTACAGAAGGTTTAGAT
>NW_008766560.1:0-469 GCF_000715545.1 Opisthorchis viverrini
ACCACCCGACAACAAACTCACGTGTTGCACTTTTTTAGGACGGGTTCTAAGAGAAGTAAAACGATTAACGACTAACGATGTTCGATGACGCGGAAAGAGTCCTTCTAATGGACAAACGAAATTACGTTCTGGGGCTGTGAACATATAGACAGGTTGACAGAGGTGGCGTGTAGATCACAAACTTCGGAACGACCAGTCAAAAACTGATTCAGATTACCCCGACGAAGCATTTTGGAAACCATGTGGTATGCACCACCGCAGTAAAACAGATTCCATGAACAGAAAACTGTGAATAGGCCTATCCACATGTCCCTACTTTACAACGCTTCTGAAGGATTGTGCACACAGAACATATTCCGATAAAAGTTAGCAACAAAACTGACGTGTTTCTCCCTCAATTTGCAAAATAAAGAGTATATCCCTGTGCCTGAGTTTGGTTGATGTTAGAACGGGAAGGCGGAAGTTAGAA
>NW_008766561.1:0-469 GCF_000715545.1 Opisthorchis viverrini
TGCTTCCTGGCTGGATAAATCCCCAAGTTGCGCGACGTGGAACCATGTACTTGAGCAGGCATTCATAAAGGAAGTAGAGCAATTGTTGTTTGAAAGCTTGTCGGCAGGTCAAACTGTCCTATCGACGGGATGTATGAGCATGGAACGCTCGAAGTAGTTGGCAATGTGTTGAAATATTCCACTTCATTTCAAAGCCAACCTTGATCTTACTTTACAGTTTATTTTCCGTCCCATTATTCATTCGAAGCATAGAAGGAGTTTACACACTCAGCTGCAAACACATTTGATTTTGTTCATCCCAAATCCAAAAACTTTAACCGGTAGTGTGGGAAACCATCAAAAAATCATGCAATTGATGAGCTTTGTGCCTCTTTTTAATGCATGTTTCCACTTGTTGCCGCGCGGCTTAAGTGCCTTCTGACAGAACACATTCTCTCTCGCAGCGTGGATAAAGTAGCCAGAGAATAAC
>NW_008766562.1:0-469 GCF_000715545.1 Opisthorchis viverrini
GCAAATCTTTGGTGGTTTCCTAATAATCGTTGATCTTTCCAGATATCTATTGGTTGCGTCAAGCTGAATTCCACGTGTTACGTGCGTGGATGGTCAGAATATTTGTGCTTTTTACTACGTTGATTACGGTTTCCCAGTCGGCAAACAATCGGTCCATAAGAATATATGGGTTGGCTTTTCATTCGTCATAATAATTTCACATGCCCAAGTTATTCATCAAAACATTCTGACGGATTTCCTGACTGTCCAATGTGACATCCACAATTCTAAAATTATTAGCCAGGGTGAACTATCATCGCCTACTTTCGACTGGGAAAGACCTACGTCATGGCACGCAGCTACGGTTTGGCAAACTTATTTTTGCCGCGTTATTCTAAGCAACACATGTATTTGAACAATCAAGGGAACTTGTTACAGATGAACCTGTTCCCAAACCACCTCCGCCACCCTGTCCCGAAATGCCTCTTTT
>NW_008766563.1:0-469 GCF_000715545.1 Opisthorchis viverrini
GGTGTGGAATCACCGGGATAATTACGCCAGAACAAGAGGACGACAGTTCGAACGAGAGTGGTGTTACTATGAACAAAAATACCTATCCGCAAAACCCCAAAACTGCAAGGACTTAAGTCTCAGTGAGCGTGTCCAACGAGGTGCTACGAAAACGGATGCTGGCCGCAAATCCGTTGATTGTGAAACGCGTCCCTTGGTTCTTGGAATCTGTCACTTGGAGTAGCGTCCTCATAGTATCGTCGACATAGTTCTGACATAAGACCTATCTGAACGTGGTTTTGAGCGCAGGATTTTCACCGTTGACCCAACCGACACACCCGTTGGGTAGGGTAAGAAGATTTTTAAGCTCAGAGCAAACCTTTTTTCATATAAAATTTTTTCATCATTTCAGGTAGATGGTGCATGGAATAACTTTCATCCGACGGTTGTTCAAGCTGCATCTAGAAGCCAGCACAAGACACTTTTTGAT
>NW_008766564.1:0-469 GCF_000715545.1 Opisthorchis viverrini
TCCGTCTTCTTCGCATGTTGTTTTTGACAATCGTCTTCTTTTTGCCGGTTGATCGAACCAGCTAAAATAGGGCGCGACTTCAACCTGAAGCGAAATCCTCTCACTTACCTGGGCCTTCATAATCCTCCAAGCACTCTCTGCTATTCTTCAAGTTCTTGATTATCCGGTGTGTGGAAGAATAAGTGAGGTTAGAAGTTTTGCTACAACGAGAGTCAAACTGACACCCCAGTGGTTACTACATTCTATTCAGGTACACTTTTTCAGAACTGGCTTTATTAGCGAGTCGCACTAGTTGTCTAGGACGGTATGTCTCCCAGAGAGACGCAAATGGGCTACATAAGCAATGTCTGAGGAATTCGCCACCATCCGTGTGAGGACATCCGGAGTTGACACAACGATGTCTGAGCTTTTGGTCGTTGTAAAAGGGAACCTAGAGCGTCATGGAAATGCCCTTGGTTGACGCCTTGAC
>NW_008766565.1:0-469 GCF_000715545.1 Opisthorchis viverrini
TTTTTCTGTGCGACGGTTGAGACACGGAAAGGGGGCTAGCGGAATGGCATATGGGCTGGTGGCATTGTGTCGTTTGACGGGTCGAGAGGGATGTAGGGGAAGGCCAGTGGGCGAATATCTACAAGGGCAAATGATACTTCCCGGTTGCCCTAACCGAAGGAGGCTTGGTTGAGGTACCTCGCCTTGAGCCTTTGACTCAAAGCCCTGATCCACAAGACAGTGGATGATGTAGGGTTTTTCTCCGGGGACACTGACCCTAGCCTCTGACACAAAAGTCTAAATTGCGAGAGAGCGGTTATTGGAGTTTTCTCGGGTGACCCATCCAGGAGTCAATGACTCAATAGTCTGATCCACTGGGAGGGAGCCGGCCCGGCTCGAGGACGCAGGGAGTAGTGCATTACGCAGCTGAGCACAGCAGGTGCCTTTTGAACAGGACCGGACTCTTTGGTTTTAACGATGCACCGGCAGT
>NW_008766566.1:0-469 GCF_000715545.1 Opisthorchis viverrini
GGAGTTCAACACCGATCGACTACTTTGGGGCTAATAGGCAGTTCAAGAAGGCCGTGATGGGACCTGGATACGACCTGGCCGTGTGCTTCACTGAGTCTGCAGCGGTCACTGGATTGGGCTTTCCATGGACTAGACGAAAATTTGCTGGCTGACAAGTTCGTAGATGATGCGCAGTCGTGGCGCTTTGGGCCCAGTTGCACTTCGCGTTTGCAACTGGCCATTTGAGAATGCGGAAGCTTGTGCGTCAGGCACAGGAATCGGCCCAGGCGCCACTGGCCACGTTTCAGTCGCAGGAGTAAAGGGATGGTTCACTCGTAGAGGACCCAAAAACAAAGTGGAACAACGAGGCAAACAGCTTGCAGCCATCAAAACGGAATCGTCGGGGCACGCTCAAAGGAGGCGATGATACAAGCGTGGCGTGCCTGTCGATGGAATGAACAATGTCGTCTTACTCGACCAATTTCGATTA
>NW_008766567.1:0-469 GCF_000715545.1 Opisthorchis viverrini
ACGAACAAAATACCACAAAACACATCCCACCCGTGTGCCACACGCACACGCACTACGCTGCAAAAATACCAACCGCCGAATCAACCACTATACACAAATTCACAACACAACACATACCTCTCATCGAGGTCAAACAACAACAAACACAACCAACACCCACTGTGGCAAAAATACACGCAAACACCGAAACCAGCATGCGCACCACACCACAAATACAAACAAGCACCGAATACACAACAAAGCCGGACGAAACACTCACACAAACACCGACAACAAACCTCGTACAAGCAACAATGCAGTTCAGAAAACCAACTCCGACCACAATCACCGACGACGCACAAACAACAAAGAACGCACACATCACGTGCCTAGCCAACACGTCCTACACAATGACCACGGCAAAACTAAAACACCAGTACACCCACACCACAACACGCACGGTCGACGCCGCCACGCAACACGTGCCAAC
>NW_008766568.1:0-469 GCF_000715545.1 Opisthorchis viverrini
ATGGCGCACTCTGAACTAATAACCGCAATGAGCTTCAAGTTCATTCACTACATGGATGATTTCCATCTAGTTCTGTGGTTTTGTTTATCTTCGTATTCAAGGCCGTTCGAAAAATTCACAAATTTGATATTGATTCCGTGTTAATTCTGGTCCTGTGGTGATTATTTCTGGAACACTTTTCTTGGGTATAAAATGAGCAGACAGAGCACGCCACGAGCGGCGAGAAGTCTCAAGACACAGCGTAATCAAAAAGGTCAGTTGTTTTTACGTTTGTTGCATAATGTTAATTAATTGCGTTTTCTATTTGTTCGCATGTTTGACTTTCCTGTTTCCTTATTAGTTGGTCTTTTGCATTCTTTATGCAAGTTAACGACGGCTCAACTTCATTATATTATATTTTGTTCGCGCTAGAATGCTGTTCCCGCGTTGGTCCAGCCTTCCAGGCGGAAGTGCCCGAATTACTCCCCGC
>NW_008766569.1:0-469 GCF_000715545.1 Opisthorchis viverrini
CTTGTTTCCGATACACAGTACACATCAATGTCAAGCGAGTCCAGTATGAAAGCAAGAAAAGCTTGTAATCCTACATGATTCATAGTGCGAACGTTTAAAGCAACCAGATAGACCGGGCGTCGAGGCTAGACTATTGATTTTGAGACGCCCAAGGCTGTCAGTGTTGGCTGACGCGCAGATGTTACGGCCAAAACGGATGCTAGATGAACGGGTTCTACGGTGCTATTGGATAGGCCTACAGGGAATTAATAATGATGTGAGTGGATGAGGATGGGAAAGTAGGTGGATGAAGAAAGGAGGCGTCAGGAGTAGCCTGTTGTCGCTTACCCACCATGGTGCATGCAGCAAGTGAGGTGACCCGGCAGATGGCACCACGCGACGTCCGATTTGGTATGACAATAATGTTAATTGCAGGTATCGGGGTTGTACTTGAGCTGGAATACTGTCAAGGTATTCAGACCTATGTAGG
>NW_008766570.1:0-469 GCF_000715545.1 Opisthorchis viverrini
ACCTGAACTATGATACTTCTATGGACTTGCTCAGCTTTCTAATTGAGTCGGTGAAACCTGAGTGCCCTACCTGGTCGTGTCACCCCAGACGTTTTATCGTTCAGATGTTACGCCCCCACTTTGTATGTTGTGAACACTGGTTCACGGAAACGGCCACATGGTCATGGTGCTTTTGATAGCTGTCGACTCAATTCATAAGCAGTTCTAGCACTTTTACGGAGGACCGAGCCGCGCTCCTTAATACAGTTGGCTGCATGTTGCATCGTATCGGATCGATGTGATGACCTTGTGTGGTGAAGTGTAGGGAGGCGGCATGACATGAAGAGAACGTGCGTGGTATGCTGTGTTAGGAGCCAGAAAGCACTGAATGAGTGGCACCATTTCCTGTGTAATTGAGAGTTTATCACGCTGCTCATCAGCCACTCGTAGCCAAACTGTTCAGTGTTCAAATTACTAGCCGAGAGGTCGT
>NW_008766571.1:0-469 GCF_000715545.1 Opisthorchis viverrini
TCGAGCTGTTCTTTTACCGGTGTAGCGCTTGACGCCAGATTGTCGCAATGCAGGTCTTACATCTCCTGCGCCCACCGTCACAGGTATCGGATATTGTGGGCTACCTCGGCTGCCTCGGTTTTAGGACTTCTTGTTGGATAATACAGGCATGAATTCACCATTCCCATTCGTCTCATGCACAATTTATGCTAGGAGCTGCGAGATTTTGGGGTCAATAAGAGGCTTAAAGTACTTACGACCCACTAATGGCTTCTAGGTTACCGCCGATGAGGTCTTGAAATACTCTCAAAAGGTGCTGCACAAAACATTTGGAGCATGGTAAAGATTCAAACATGAATCGATGGTCTCAACATTTTCAGTCGGTGTAGGCACCAGCGGTTGTTCAGAGACTCGTAGTCTCAAGTGCGATAGGGTACGACACTGCTTACACCTCTGGACTAAGCACCTGAAACCAAAGGAAAACAAGTTG
>NW_008766572.1:0-469 GCF_000715545.1 Opisthorchis viverrini
TTCGCGTTGCAAAATATCTATTCTCACAAAATAAGACACATAACTTCTGGTTGGCTGAAAAATCATGTAATAACCACGGATAAAACCAAAACCAACTTAAATACCGATGAGCTCAGACAGGCAAATTATACCCTGTCACAGCCTAGATTGATGGGAAGAAATTTTCTTTCCTGAAGAGGGGTGTGACCGCGATAAACGCATAAAAATTTCACATCAATTTTTTCCTCAAGCTGACGTACGGACATCGCGACTTACAGTGTCTATGGTTGCTTGTCCAAGCACGTGGTGTCAGCGAACGGCAGAAAAGTGACACACTAACGACGGCAGAGGTACACCTCCAGGGTTCCTCTCCAAATATTTGTCTGCTACTCCCAGTTTCACGTCTGACACGCCAAACTCATACTCCGATCAAGTATGACAGAACGTTGCTATGTCAGTTTCGGCAATTTCAGAGCTGTCCACCTAATTA
>NW_008766573.1:0-469 GCF_000715545.1 Opisthorchis viverrini
GCGATGGCGTAGTTGGTATTGTATAAGTTTGGTTTCCCGGGTATACTGGAGACCGTGAGGCTATCGGGGACCGGCGAAGAAAACTGGAAAACATTGAAAGGAGAGGAAACGAACCAGCTTCGAACGTAACCGAAATACTTACGACCCTGCTCAGCAGAGTTGGTGCCTTGCGGTTTGAACCGGGTTGTCAGTACCGCAAGGCCATAGGGAGCTGATGTTCGGATGGTATAAAAACCGTTGCGAAACAACAAATAACCACTCCTCCCTTGTTCTGCATGCGGCCCTGGTCTCTAGGGCGTGATGCTAAACAGAGTTGGTGAGTTATTAGTCACGATTAGGCTGGACCGAGTACATCCTACCCTGGATTTTTGTCAAGTAAGCTGTTTTTATAGGTAAATGTCTCGTCATTTCATAGAACGTATCTTTAGATGAGCGTAACATAACGAGACAGATGCTTGAACACGGCGTT
>NW_008766574.1:0-469 GCF_000715545.1 Opisthorchis viverrini
ATCAAGCTTTTGTGTTAAAAGAAAAATGTCCAGAAATAAATGTGTTAATATTTCTTCAGACTTCTTGGGAACGATAACTTCTAACCTCAGTTAGCAGCGTGGACGATCGGTCACGCCATGAGATGTCAAGGAGCTGAGATAACCAGTCAACCAGAGGGACCACCATCCTACTCTGCCCTTTCCATACCACATCAATTTGTGATATCACCCAGATCGAGTTTTTTTCCTCACGTGATATAGTCGATCTGAAGTAGTAATAAAAGTTCACTAACGTATTCTGGACGTAGCACAATATTTACCGGCTTCGCCCTTCTTGGGGCTCATCACTTGGGCGTATTCTCCGAGTTTCCGTCAACCTTATGTTCTACTTGAACCTAATTGGACAGATTTCGACCAATACTGTCATTTTCACATGAATTTGGTTTTTCCAGGAGACTCAGCTGAATCCCTCGTTCATTATTGTCCGCTT
>NW_008766575.1:0-469 GCF_000715545.1 Opisthorchis viverrini
CAATAAACGACTTTGTGGCGAAGGGCTTTCCTCCGTTTACCATTGGAAGTTGTTGACGTCCGTTTCCCGGACTCGACTTCTAAGCTGTTACCAAGTTGGTCCATTTCTTTTGGTTTATTCATTATTTAAGTAAGAAATAGCCTTATTGATCGTACAAGGTCGTTTTGTTAAGATTAGAATTACATGCTCCCAGCTGAGTCAGTACTTGTGGATTACTTGAGAAATCTCAGAGGCGCGATTGCCTAAACCTCAGAAGATACAAACCTGTATATGAACCACCCCTAATAGATATTCTACGTGAAGTTATAAAACCTTGGATGGTGTAAAGTAGTGGCTCATTTCTGCTATTGTAAAAAGCATAAAAGGCTAAGATGTCCTCCATCTGCTAACGTGGAGCAAAAATAATGGTCCCCTGCTTTGAGATGTCCGACATACTGGAAAGTCAAGGGCTGAGAGTGTTTAAATACTT
>NW_008766576.1:0-469 GCF_000715545.1 Opisthorchis viverrini
TTGCTGAAAACTCTCCGACAGCCCATGAATGGTTTTGCCCTTCTTGGGATCAGTCAGGTATGTGAAGTCCCCAAGCTTTCGTCAAACTTATGTTCTACTCGGACACCAATCTATACTCAGTCAGTGAAACATCCGTTTGCAAATAAATTCGATGTTAACAGGAGACTCAAATGGGAACCCTGGTTAATACTGGTTGAACGATAGCAAAGACGGAAATTACAAACAGAATTCTGTTGTGTGCACAGTGAAACAGCTTGCAAATAAGTGTATTCCACCGGAGATATTATTCCTTATTTCAAGGCTAGCTGACATAACAAATCACTCAGCGCCATCTACTAACTTCTACTCGGAAACAGATTTTTCGGTACTCTCACTGCCACATCTCCTCTCCCAAATAAAGTACGACACCCAATTACCACCCTACAACTCAGGCTGTAATTCCACCTTGTAACCTATACAAAATCCCCAT
>NW_008766577.1:0-469 GCF_000715545.1 Opisthorchis viverrini
GACGATTAGGGTCTTCAACCAAAACCGTTGACTCAAAAGCCTGACCACAGTGCAGCGGTGTTTGGCGGGAAATGCGAGCTCATTGCAATTATTTTTTAGCAAGTTACTACACATGCATGTTCGCATGCCAGAGGACCATCTGAATCTCAGCTTTTTCCCAGCCGTGGGTCGAGTGGAAGCGACAAGGGTTGGACAGTCTGGCGACGATGCATGGACGCACTACCCATTAAACTTAATCGGATTCACAACTGTCGATTCTCTGAATGGATATGCTGGCACTCAGCTCCTCAATGGTTATTGAAACTGGCAGACATAGTTCAATCACGCAGTCACTGGCGATCTTGCATCAAAGCTAACCTCTTCAATGCGCAGTTCCTCGTTTCCTCGGAGTAGTATACAATGCGAACTAACTGATTCGGCCGTCCCCTCCAATTCCTAGCTATTCTTCCGCACTCTACCATTTCCATGT
>NW_008766578.1:0-469 GCF_000715545.1 Opisthorchis viverrini
CTAAAGGATGATATGACATGTTACGTTTATTTAAGTTATTATGCTTTTTTCCGCCTGCGTAGGTTCTCACAGGCAACAACTCGAACTATGAGGTTTTGAAAGCCTTTCATTATTGCATCAATGAAAGGCGTGAACAAATGCGGAGCGAATGGACATACGCACCAGATATCTTTTATTTGTGGAGGGCTTTTGGAGAGCTCTCCATTCACCCGCACATGCTCTGGAAGTGTATGAACACAAGGAGGGAGAATGTTTAAGAACTTCTGTAGCATGCCTTATCTGGTAGGCCTGGTTTGATACACTGTCCGATCGGTGGAACTGAACATATCCTTGGAGTCCAAAAGCATTCTGGCTGTACGTATGCTGATGTTACATAACCTGACCGAGTGTAAAGATATGGGCAATCGGACATCAAAATCTCGCTTGATGCTCATGGGTCAAAGTCCTTTAAGACGTCTTAAGGTGACGA
>NW_008766579.1:0-469 GCF_000715545.1 Opisthorchis viverrini
CGCACTAGCGACAAGCTCCAATAAGAGCGAACCTCGAGCCTAGTTGTTCCTGTCCCATGCACCTTAAAAGTACATAAGTCAGTTGTGTGGAACAGAATGCCCATATTATAGTCGTTGGCAAACAAACGTTGCGAGATTCAATTCCCTGGTAATCTAATTGAATTTAGCATCACCAGTGACCTGTAGTGAAGTTTGATGGGCGTTACTTTCATCTACTATATTTGAGGTGTCGTGGAAACAGTTCCTAGACAGTAAAACTACCGTTTTTCGTCCCCTCCCGCAACGGTGGATTCTGGGCGTTTTCCAAACATACAGCTGTTGATACTGCAGGACCGACAGCTGACATTTATTTTTTGCTCTCATCATATTACACACGGATACTGAAATGCCACAATGAACTGAACGCGATGAATGTGTGAGTAATTGGAAAGAAGGGTGCGGTGGGAATGAGAGTAAATAGTCGGTAAAG
>NW_008766580.1:0-469 GCF_000715545.1 Opisthorchis viverrini
ATGCGCCAACAAATATGCTCCGCGTCTGCATTTGGTAGAGATCCTAGTTACAAAGAAATGTTTATACAGTTAGCATGTATCGAATAGAAGGGGGTACTACAGTCACGTAAATAAAACCTGGTTTGTTAGAGGGCAAAATAACTTTGTTAGCAAACCGTACCCAGTCTGTGAAATATTCTTGGGCTTGCGTAAACAGAACTGCTTTACTTTTATACCGTACAAAATTACCTTTGGATTGATGACTTTGTTATAATCACAGCCTTGTTAGTGATGTCATTCAAGTGTGCCACCAAGTGCAATAACTCGAAAATTGAACCTGATGTGAGTTTCCCGCAATCAGTGTGCGCGTTCTACTGCATAACGTTTTGAGTGTGTTTGCAAGTGAACTAGGTAGTCGAACTATGTGAAACGTATATTCGTAAAATCCCGTGCAGTAATATAGTTGACTCACAAACAGGAGAAGAGGACG
>NW_008766581.1:0-469 GCF_000715545.1 Opisthorchis viverrini
TTTCGATGACAATGAGTGTAGATCATAATATAAATGGGCCCGGCGCTTCTATTTCACGAGTCGCTATGATCCACCAAGCTGGGTATGGATACTGACAACCTGAGGGTCACTCATGCAAGATCTACATTACAGTGAAGAAAAGTCGAACTTTTCTGCAGCGCAGTACCATACGGTAATAGACCCATTGGCTCACATGCATGATCAGTTGATTCCATGACTGTATCCGTGCGGGAAAGTGTATCTGTGGTATGTGGGCACCCGGTTGGATCGTGAGTACACCATAGTTTAGAGATTCGCAGCTATCGCCAGAAATGACTCATTAACAGACTTTTCAAACTTCAGACGGTAATGTTCAAATCTAATCTGCCCAAAACGCATGTTAAAGCAATAAATTCCGATTTTGTCTGCATATTCATACTGGATAACGTGTTTTCTAATTTATTTGATGTCACCTTGAGGCAGCAAATTT
>NW_008766582.1:0-469 GCF_000715545.1 Opisthorchis viverrini
CCAAAGTAAAATTTTGACAACCACACTAGACGAAAAGTGCCATACTACACACTCACCGATGACCTAGTGTAACGATATCGAGGGGATTCATTGATTGGTTCGCCGTCTGTCTTACAACCTAGCCAATTTGGCTACCAGCTGGTCTTGTGAAGCTTTTGTGGCGAAAGCACAACGTAGCCCAAACAAGATCTACCGAGCCCTTCTGAAACGTATAAGATCTCGCTTGTATTGGAACGTGTTCACGCTCATGGAGTTTCACACCATCCCAGCGTGGAATGCGGTGTGTTCTGAGAAGTAAACAAATGATTAAATTACCAACTAGTATGATTGTGAACAATAAGCTTGTCAATCATGCACTTTCTACGCGGATGATGGAATGATGCAACAGTGACCTATATACGCGGTTTATTTCACTGGGAGCATTATTGGGGGCTTCGGTGGGAACATGCCCTCTCACCAAATAAACCTT
>NW_008766583.1:0-469 GCF_000715545.1 Opisthorchis viverrini
AAACTTGCATGGGCAAAAAGACACAGTTACTAGGACATTCTCCTTTTTTTAAACATATCAAGCAGTCGCTATATCAGCTCTTTAAGATATGAGAGTGGCGGCTCGTCGAGTGCAATAATATACGGGAAATATTATACCGGGACGTCAGCAGACTCCACGAAAGGAAAATTAGTTGATTTTCAAGTCTAAGGATGCACTTGGATACATTTTTCGGTACATTTCGTCTCTTTTCGTCTCTTTCATCAAAATAAGACTTTATTTTGCCTGGGTGAGCTCCATATGCTGGCATTTCCACCACGAATTGTACATGTTTCAGGAAGCTGAAGGTGGCCAAACACGTAGTTTCAAGCATATCTGTGCCTGGCGTTTTTATTTCTTATCGCCGCATGTTAATAAGAAAGGGATGCAAATGATTTTTCCCTTTGATCAAGTTTCACATGGGAATCAACCGAAGAGCCTCTAGTATGTG
>NW_008766584.1:0-469 GCF_000715545.1 Opisthorchis viverrini
CAGCCCTCGTGCTTCCTCCGGGTGTCATGACAGTTAGGAATCGAAAGGGTACTACAGCTAAACGATCCCATTTTCGATACATTCTATTTGCACAATAAAATAACGCATTGGATCGACTGCGTCACCTGTCAGCAGGTGACAATTGTGGCTCTCTGTTCTTCATCGAGATCCATAGGTTTACGGCAAACAGAATCGTGTCAACAGCCATACTTACGTCATTGGCAGGAAGTACGTCGCCTTCCGAAGATAAATGGCGTCATTTTTTATTTGATGGATGAGGGTTGGGAACCTTTAGGTTCGAACGTGACTCACCTCTCGGATTGCTGGTCCATCCCACCCACGAAACACTCGAGAACGAAAGTCGTCTTGTAGACTGTACTTACTTCTTCCGGGCGATTAGTAATGTTATATCAACTGTGTGCTCCCTTGTCAAAAGCTCCCATCAGTTCCAAGAAACGTAGGCTTTTTG
>NW_008766585.1:0-469 GCF_000715545.1 Opisthorchis viverrini
GGATGTGCGTATATGGTTTCCAAACAGCATCTAATAACTCCGAATTAGCTGACTAGCTGACCGATTTTTGCATAAGTTGGTAGGTCTGCTTGGAATCTGGTTTGCTGGCGATCTAGTTTCCACGAATCCGGTGGGTCGGTTGGTCACTTTCAATTCGACAGTTCTGGTCCTCGTCTGTGATTGGGCCGTTTCCTTCTTGTTTTGTGGTCTGGTTTTCTTTCACTGGATTGCCTGAATCCGTAACCGTCTATTTTTAGTAACTCTCCTTTTTCGATCACATAACCCATATGGTTTAGAGTCCAGCAACTGTGTAATTCTTTCATTCTTAGCAGCCAACAGACTGGGTCTATATCGCTATGATTATTGGTCTATTTTAAGTGGAAAGTACGTATTCTAGCACTAGGTTATTTTATAAGCACACAGCTTCACATGTTTCCTTACCTGTGCTCCTGATTTGGGTTGGCGTCTT
>NW_008766586.1:0-469 GCF_000715545.1 Opisthorchis viverrini
TCTTGAACGGCGATGAACCTGTCCATGGCAAAGGGCGCACAGAAAAAGAAATACACCGAAACGATTTTACGCTTTTTCGTTATTACAGAAAGATTTGATCATGACATTCTGAGATCAGTTGGTCAGTCCAGATCGTAGAAGTCAATCTAGCCCACGTCAAGGAAGTGATAGAGGGTCGTCTTGGAGAGTACGGCTACCGGTAACGTGAAGGGCTGCACTGCGATTGTCTGCAGAGAGCTCTTTTAGGGCGCGGGTGTTCAAAGATTAAGATCCAGCCACTCGGTCTTCGAAATCTATTCAGTGGTCCCAAACCATTGACATATAAAGGGTTGCACCCCACTCGTTCCACCTGCATTTTGTAGTGGATCTCCAATCTAAAGGCCCAGTTAGCGACTCTGACCGAATGTCACGGGATAAGTAGATGGTTCCAAATTTAGCTTTCCTGCATTTCTTATGAACTTGGGTCTTA
>NW_008766587.1:0-469 GCF_000715545.1 Opisthorchis viverrini
GTCGTGCGCCCAACATATTCCGCTGAACAGCAGGAGAGGAATACACGAACTGGCATCTTGCCTTTGAGGTTTAAATTGGTTTAAATGTTGATTGTAAACCAAGAACGCGAATTCGCAGCCAAAACATGCGTTGTAGGGACTAGGACAAGCGACCATTGACTTTATCTGCCGAAAGACACTTTCATAAGATAAACTCAAGTAGGGTTGGTTCTTTGCAACTGTCGTGAAACACGATCGGAGAGGACGTTGGGGTAATCTTGGTTATAAATCTCTGAATAACCGTTAGTTCTGAGCACGCTAGCAATGTAGCTAAGTTCAAAGTCCAGTGCATCCGCAGAGCAGATTCGCCTCAAGGTCAAGTTTGCCCGCAAAAGTATCACTTGATGGACTAAATGCAGAGATTATGCGTACATTTATCAGCAGTATATTATCATTTATTTTTTATTCTTGAAGAGCATGGTCACAAACA
>NW_008766588.1:0-469 GCF_000715545.1 Opisthorchis viverrini
TTTTTTTCCGGCGAATGTAAGTAGCAGAAGAAAGGGTGATTGTATGGGGCCAAAATACTTAAAGGCATATGGTCATTATTTTAACGTGCAGGGTTGGCTGCAGAGTTAGTATGTTGCTAAATCCCAAGTAATGTGGGTATTTCGTGGAAATTTGTTTATCGCAATTTGAACTCATACAATGATTTCTTACTCGAACACATCTGAGAGTGATGCGCCTGAACCGATTATCGTCTCCATTAAGCCTGTTAAATTAGATATGTTTCAGTGGACGGTCAGAACAGAGTAGTTAGTACGTCATTCAGCAGCGACGTCTACAGCATAGCGGAAATTCACTTTACAAGTAAGAATGATGGGTTACACAAAGCATCTGAATTTAAAGCACTGCTACAAAATGTTCTACGCCTTTATGTCCCTTATCAGTGCGCACTGATGATACTCCATCGTATGGTGACGAAACGTTTGCGAGCCA
>NW_008766589.1:0-469 GCF_000715545.1 Opisthorchis viverrini
TAGGCTTTTTATTGGTGCTTCACTGACGCCGAATACATTGATGACATATATTCACCCATTGGTGTACCGTTTGCATACCGATCATCTTCTTTCAGCTGGCTGACAGCCAATCGCACTTGACAAAGTTTACTAACACTCTGGCGGTCCTCAAGTGAGCTTTTGCCCTATAAGCGATGTCAGTCTATGTTGAAAGGCCAAGCGTTAAGGTCTTAAGGTCGTTAAGATCTTACTCATCATCTGTCATCATCTGTAATACAAAGTGTGCGAGCTTGATGATTCTCCTAAAAGGGGCACACACTTTCTCCAAAAAAACATTTGTTAGTCACCATAAGGTTAGTTACCGTTCCGGAGGCAAAGCGGTTCTTAGTCATGCGTAGCCCAAACAAACAGACCATGAGTTCCGTACAGTAAAGCTAAAAATGTAACGTCCAGAATAACATAAAGCTATTGATTTGGTAACACTGACAAC
>NW_008766590.1:0-469 GCF_000715545.1 Opisthorchis viverrini
TAACCGGTCAGTTGGCAGTTCCTAATAAAAAAAACTCCACAGCAAAGGCGAAGGCCTTTCACTAGTAGTCAAACACAAGACAGGTTGAGACTAAAAACCGTCACGTTTTCTCGTCCCGACACAGATATGGTTGACTCCGAATGACCTAGACATGAGGCGAGTAGAAAGGTGCTTCAGTATGTGCAATCAGTCGGTTGGAATTGAGGACGCGATACTTCATGTTACTTCTTTCTTAGTCACTTAAACACCACAGATCACGAAATTTTCAGCATGAATTCTGTTTACGAGGGTTTCACCACGGATCACTATCCAGACAGAGGAATCTTAACAGCATAAAAATCACAATGCACGCGAGACTCGGTGTGTTATGCTAGCTCTCAATTCTTATCATGTCACTAGAAAGCGTGCACGCAGTACGATTTTCGAAAGAACTCTTTAATATACTGGACGGCGTTCAGTGTATTTTGTC
>NW_008766591.1:0-469 GCF_000715545.1 Opisthorchis viverrini
GAGGGTAAATGACTTGTCTGATTCACAACCAAACGCTGGTCACATGGTTCGTCCGATCTCACCTGCACCGCTCGCTTCACAAGTTTGTCAGTCCATCCTGCCTACCTGGTCTTGAACCCCCTGGATCCGGACGGCGTAAGCTTGTTTTCAGCCAGTGCCCTGAGAAACGGAAAAGGGGAGAGGCGCATGTGCGAAATTGATCCAGGAATGTGATTTCCCAAAATAGTATCCCAGGGTTTCTCGCAGCACTGACCACTCTATGCTTTAGTTGGATTAAGTAGTTTAGTCTTATGAACAACTCGTTATCGGACCGTTGAACGCTTGTACGACTCTCCTCCACATCCAATGGCAAGGCAGTATCCGTGGCATAATTTTCTTGCGACCTTCTTCGAGGAACCAACCTCAGAAACACTATTTCGGAATGCCTGATTTACTCTGCAACGGAAATGTCCACTGCCGGCAACCCACC
>NW_008766592.1:0-469 GCF_000715545.1 Opisthorchis viverrini
CATTCATTCCTCCTACAGCAAAAACACCGGCCAATAGCCACAGAGCAAACAATCTGCCTTGTAAAATGAGTGACACGTCCCACAGTCGCTTCCCATAACCAAAGAGCATGTCGTTTAGTCCGTTGTGCCCGACCACGTTGCCTTGGGATATCACGAACTCACAGCTAGGCGCTTACGATGTTTAGGATTCGTATTTTCATCACACCGTTTGACCCGTCTGGCACGGCTTCCTTGTCAGGCAGGGCGCGAAATCCTGAATACCGTTGGACAAATCATCAAGTGTGGTTATGCTAAGCTGGCGCACATGCATCGATCGGGTCGGCCATGTCTCACCAGCTTTCGAACCAGTCTGGTGGCAAGTCCTGTCGCGTTTTGGTCGACTTAGTCGCCTTTGCGTCTGTCTGTACTGGTCACGTGATAGGGACTGCATTGATCGCCTTGGCCTAGCTACGGTCGACCACGTGACGAC
>NW_008766593.1:0-469 GCF_000715545.1 Opisthorchis viverrini
CACTGATAGTTCGTTGCTACAGAGCTGTGAAACAGTAAATGAATGGACGGAGTTTTAAGTATGTTGAATCAGGTCTGGCTCATGTTCCAAAATGGTCTCTTCATTTAACTTGGAAAGAGAAGTGTATCCATAAACGATGTGAACTCGCTACAGATTGTACCGTAACGTCTTAGAATGCGTCGCGCAAATGCATTACTTCATCCGTGTGCTTAAGCAATGTCCCAGAGAGCGTGATGCGTGAAACAATTTACCAAATGGGAGTTTGTACTATCCGGTACCATGTTCATATACTGTTGGGAAGTAAGAAGTCTGACATGTTACCAGAATGCATCTGTGGGTCTTCTCCTTACGGTTAAACTTCAAGAAATGTCATGAAGTTATTAGTAAACCCCACACAGAATTTCAAAATGACATCCTCTGTAGTCAGAAGAAAAATATTAGTCCTCCGCAGACCGAAGACTCTTCGCTG
>NW_008766594.1:0-469 GCF_000715545.1 Opisthorchis viverrini
AAGACGCTAGGGCTGATTATATACACGCATATTGTTATCTGTAGACCTCAGATACCACTGTTGGGTTATTTGTTGGTTCTCCATTTCAGTCCATCAAAAGGACGCGGATGACTTGTTTCTGCGGCGATGTCTCATGTACTTGAACAGTACGTTTTTTTCGAGCGAGGCCCAGAATGGTAGCTTGTTTTCGTATGTTCCATTTGCGGATTTCCGATTTACAGCGGTTCCGCATTTTACGAAATACCAGCTCATCTTCTGTATCGCCTGTGGTCAACTTTTCGAAAAAGAGTTGGGATCTTTTTTCCAGAAGTCGCCGTATCCTTTTTGGCGGCCTTCGGTTTATTCAAGCGCGTGCCGGTTTTTTTGGGACGAACGTCGCGTCTGGCTCGTGAGCTTTCTGGACAATGGTTCTTCCACCGGAGCTGGCCCCAGTCTAACTTGTTAAAGTAAGATGCGCATTCCTGAGAAG
>NW_008766595.1:0-469 GCF_000715545.1 Opisthorchis viverrini
GGGAATATATGCTACAACCAGGGCAACCTAAAGCCAGCTGCACAGGTGTCCGATAAATATTGTTTTCTTTATAATTTCTTTGCGTGTACTGTTGATTTTACTGATAAGTTCAATGGCGATCTGATTATACTTTTAGCTTTAAAATCGCCTATGATGGGGTTTGGCGCCAAAGGAATTTAGGTGGTAGCAGTGGTAGTATATGAAGTAGGATTAGCTGGACGCGTATTCGGAGATGATCAAGGCTCGTTTAGCACCATGGGTAGAACAGTGAGTAGAGAGGCAAGTAGGTCTTAACCCACGGCAGAATGTGAAGTAGGAGCCTCAGCATTGGGCAGCAATCCTTGGATGGAGTGTGTGCAGTTCGGGGGAGGGGTGCCGATCGTATGATCTTCCGCATCGTTGGGGTCAGATGGCGTGGAATCGGAGGGTATGGTACATGAAGGATTCGCGGACGTTTAGAACTGGATAA
>NW_008766596.1:0-469 GCF_000715545.1 Opisthorchis viverrini
ATCATGGGAACCAAATTCTACCTGTAAGCTACGACTGTTTCAGTGGTCAGCAGTCAGTCGGAAAGATTTGTTGAGTAACCGTCCTTCGGGAGGGCAATCAATGCCAGTTGATCTGCATCAGTGAAGAATGAGCAGTGAACATACACTACCTTTCAGACCGTACATCCAATGCTCAAAGGTGGAGGTTTTACTAGTGTCCAGAAATAGAATTTCGAGATTCGTCTTGGTTCGATTATTTGAAATATTTTACTGAGGACAGTTAAGGAATGGTTAGTAAAAGAGGAACATTCCAGTGAATCATATTTCATCATTCTGATCATCATCGAACACTCCATTATTTTTCACTCACCTTCAATCATTTTGTGGAACCTCTTGGATTTGGCTTGACATGAAGTAATTGCCCTTTATTTCATCCGATGGCTACTACTTTAGTCCAGATCTGTTCTTGATAAGTCTAAAATGTATGCAT
>NW_008766597.1:0-469 GCF_000715545.1 Opisthorchis viverrini
TTCAGCAACCTTGTGAGTAGTTTCCCTAAGTCTTTAGTCCAGATTATGGTTGCTGTGAAACCTACAAGCAACGGAAATTTTTTTCGTGTCCAAAATAATTTACAGTTACCAAAGTCCTCTGAGGTAAAAAGTCTGTCGGATCATTCAAATAGCTTGATACAGGAGCATCGAATCGAAGTGAACGCGGTCATTGGAGAGACTTCAAGAGCTTGATGCTGGGGTTCTGTCTGATAGAAATCAGGTAGGCTACTATTTTCAGAATCGAAATAAAATGATATCGTTTCGAATGTTTTTTGAACCAGAAAGCATCTCACGTGAATACGTGTGCACATACACTACTGGTGTAACAGTGGATACTACTGATGGAGCATGTGAGTAATATGTTTTCTCGTAAATCCGCTTCGACAAGGTTGAATAAAGTAGAAAACCCAAACGGAGATCAGTAATTGATGAAAGGAATGTTGAAAGC
>NW_008766598.1:0-469 GCF_000715545.1 Opisthorchis viverrini
CCTAGACAGGGGAAGTCGGGAAGCAGAAGCCGTGTTCGAACAGCGGACCTTTCGGTCAGCAAATTCGTCCTGTAACCACTAAGCAATCTGGATTCGCCTATTGAGTGGTGAGTGTTCTAGGGTTAGCTGTTCGCTAGACCGTCTGAACATCAAGAGGAGGCGAAGTATTCTATCTCCTCAGGAAGACGTGATGCACGTACGCAACACTAGCCCCCAGAATATTTCAAACATAATCAGCTTTGCCAGATAAATTTAACAAGTTAGTAGTTCGTTAGTAGATATGGGAGTAAATGAGGTGTGATCGTGACAGCTGTCCCTCCAAAACTTCATATGTTTTTTTTTCGAGATAATACGCTGTACTCACTCACCACTGTTGACATAAACTTTGAATGAAAACATCGCAACTTATATTGTACTATAATGATATACTTGCCATGTCAAATACAGAACCAATCTCTGGGTACATAAC
>NW_008766599.1:0-469 GCF_000715545.1 Opisthorchis viverrini
AAGAAAGTGATTTAGCAACAAATGATGAATTACTTTTGAAAAACAGAACAAATATATAACAGTGGGGGTTAAAGTGGGGTTGAAGTGCTGATATCGAGTACGCAGAAAACCTAGCTCCTCTTCGATTTGACCCCGTGATAATGTGAACAATAGTAAATACTCTAACTAATTACGCTTCATGGTTTGGGGTGCACTTCACTTCTGCAAAGTGTGAAGTGCTGCTGCAAGACCAGGTTGGCGGGGAACCTAACGCCATGCTTTCGGCTGAGCCGATTGGTTGTGCAGCCCCGGCACTTCAATCATGAAAATCATCCAGAGCCATCAACTGCGGTGCTCGTGACCCCTTCTGCGCTTGACTGGAGACATTGCAAAAATGGTGACTGGTCGGTGTTAGTGGCGTTTGTTTTGTCATTTTCTTTCTAATGAGTCGCCAGTGTCAGCAACCACCCGTATTCTAATTACCTCGTTA
>NW_008766600.1:0-469 GCF_000715545.1 Opisthorchis viverrini
TTCCGCTGTTCCGGAAATGGAAGATTCGCAAGAGAATGGAGAAGCTTTAGACCAGTAGCAGGGTCGGAGGTGAGTGAAAGGTGCTGAGATTAAATGTCCAACCTCCTGAGGTGGAGTAAAACAAAAGACATCTTCTGCATCGTTGTTCCCTTTCTATTCCGAAAGAATACTTTGTAAGGGAACTCCGCCTGAAAGTCAACTTATTCGGGGGTGGACATGTGACAGTTACAAAAACATCAAGGTAAGCCTACTGTTAGAATGATCGGCTACGCACAGCAACGACATCGAAGGTTGCCACAAGCGCTACTCAACAACCATCACTTAGTAGTAGTGGGGGCCGAAAAATCGACAAATAACCACCACACCATTGCAAGCCAGCCAAGCATACCTTCTTCGAAGATAGTTGTAATTAAATAGATAAAAAACCATTCAACCGTAGGACCATTTCGGTGCCCAACTGCCATGCCAC
>NW_008766601.1:0-469 GCF_000715545.1 Opisthorchis viverrini
AATGCGACTGTCATGCACCCGACTCGTTCGAAATGAAAATATTTCCACAGGACGCTGTGGCATACCTTCAATCGTTTGGTGGTTTATAGTTGATTACAAAAGCAAGATTTCTTGGATGCATCTTACATATGACCACACTAATTAGCCATGCATCACTAACTAATCAGCTGAGTGTATAAAATAATCAGAGTCAGATATATCGTTATGACGACTAACAAGCTGTGCTCATCTGTCACGCCGTTTAAGGAGGTATCAAAATCCAACTAAGTTGGGTAACCTTCCGGTCTTCAGGAGCGTAAAAGTAAGAATTAGTTAGCAGATTGAAATGAATAACGAAAGAAATATCGGATTTTCCACCTGTATTATGAAGTTACTCAATATAACTAGCACCACAGTTAATTGATAACCGCGCAAAAACATGTCAAGTATTATTATTTATAAATTAGCTTCACGATGTGTGCATATATTT
>NW_008766602.1:0-469 GCF_000715545.1 Opisthorchis viverrini
TGTTGTCTCCTTCAGAAACGTCATACCCTGGCAAAATCCTTACTCCATTTTCTTAAACTTCAAAAAGCCGCGGATAGGTGCGCTAAACAGTCCACGTATGTTGATGTCATCTTACAAAACGCAAATTCTCAACCACAAATTAAAGCGTTCTCATCAAGTGGTCCAATCTGAGTGTCAACCAAGTAGAAACAAGTTCAACTTCTCAAATCCATATGTTTCGGAACCCTGTAGGTTTCCACTGAAAGGTTGACATCTTTGCGTAAATATCTCAGCTAAGTGCTGGCCTTCTAAAGATATGCAACAGCTGTCTTCAGGAATCACACTGTAGCTGTATGGATCTTTATTTTTAGGGCAGAAATCCCAACTTGACGGTTTTATGGCCACAGTTTGATACCATGAATGCAGTGAAGTTTGAAAGTAGCGTGATCCATACTACCGGCCTAGCCATTGTTTGCCGAAGAGAGTGCTG
>NW_008766603.1:0-469 GCF_000715545.1 Opisthorchis viverrini
AGACCCAGTAAGGCGAGGAATGTATGCTGAATCGGATCATTTTAAATCACTTCACTGCTAAAAACTTGATGCCCACAGCACAACACCTTTTCCTCCCAAACCATCCTTGTACGAGAGACGCGCTCCTATCTATGGACAGCATAACCCAATCCAAGTACCAGACCCATATCGGATACATTCGATCAAGCTCCGTTACTTAGGAGCTCGAGCCATATGTGTTACAGGGAGAATTTCTGCGATGGTTTGAGGTGTCCGTATAAGATGAGGTATTCCGGGTAAAAGTAGGCTTGACCTTCTCCTCGACATCTGTCTCCTCAAAGGTTCCGCTTTGGGACCAAACTGTTTTTGACCTACGATGAAGATCTTCCAGATATTCTTCTAAGCCCACGTCCACCTTTTTGCGAACGTCTTGAAATTCTGAAGTTCCAGCGCCAATGCCCTCCTGATGTATGTAAAACCTGTAAAGCAG
>NW_008766604.1:0-468 GCF_000715545.1 Opisthorchis viverrini
ATTTTCGTGGTCTTTATGATAACGTAAATGGGAAGATAAAACCACATGCGGAGTTGCGCACCTCTGTTATACCATACAAAGTTATGTATAAAGCGGTTCCGGTACCTTGAAAAAAGAACGTTTGAAAACAAATCTTAGTGCTGATATTGAGGCGCTCGAGCGGATGTTCTCTAGAAAAAAAAGAATCAAACCTTCAACTGGGGATTTGGTAATTCAAGCAGACTGTTTATCAGCGCAACTGATGTGGTCACCCACTTGGGAAGATACATTTGCAAAGTTACATTGCACAATCGAAAAGGATTTTGCGACTCTTTTTTCAAACAACCCGACGCAGCTTCATGATGCTCGGTAACCTCATGACAGACCAGATTTACTGATAGGCAGTCATTTTTTTGCTTGCATGGAAATCGGAAAAATCATCCAAATTTCTCCCTACATTCTTTCCTACACACCGCACTAATTAGGGAG
>NW_008766605.1:0-468 GCF_000715545.1 Opisthorchis viverrini
AAAAAAACGCGCTGCAAGAATTGTGAAATGTTTTCCTAGTTTGATATAGTAACTGAAAACAAGGTTTTTCCCCGACCAACCAAAGGTCACGTGTATACATCGTGACGTTGTACTTTTACTGACCGAAAGTTACCATAGGGACCCTTAAAGTTCAATTTATTGTCGTTTGTCTTCAACGTAGATGAAATATATGCTTGAATAGACCTTTGCTGAATTATTTCTTTTTAAAAAATGATCACAGAAGTTTAAGAGCAAAATCATTTTGTCCCCTTAGTCATTCAAATTCGATTACATTACCGGCATTACTAAACACCCATTAACAATCATAATGAATAAATGATAACTTAGAGTGCGACATCAGTGCTTCAAGAGGGATACGCGATTGTCCCATCAGGTATGCGTGCAAAATAAAATATCATCCCACGTCTCTAGGGATTCCGAATTACGCTGTGACATACGAAGCCAACA
>NW_008766606.1:0-468 GCF_000715545.1 Opisthorchis viverrini
CAGTAGCTCAGGAATTTCTATAGATGAACTTAGACAAACAAACCTAGAGTGGAAAGGTTGTGTCATGTTTGTGCGTTGACATGTTCAAAAGATGGCAACGGCTCGATAGTTGTCGACAGTTCATGAGTAGTATAAATTTATTGAACGTCATTTACGGAAATAAGGAGACTTATAGGTGCTTAGGTTCATGTACGTGTTTTGAGAAGCTTGATTACAAAATGAAGGAAAAATGCGGTAGGCGGCACACGCTGGCCGCATGATCTTGGGTATGCGTGTTTGGAAATCTGAGCGGGAAAAAGTTATAAACGAAGACACTGAGAAGTTCGATAGTCAGCAGAAAATACAACGGATCTGTTCGTAACACGATGGTGATCGCCCAATGCCCGTGGTGGAGGCACGCGAGTGTAACAGTCCACAGAGTGCGCTCATTCACGTGCCGTCCCATACCTCGACATCTCTTCATCGCGT
>NW_008766607.1:0-468 GCF_000715545.1 Opisthorchis viverrini
AAATACTCAGCAAACCAAATGGTGTCCGAGAATGGTGTAGGCGCTGGTGTGTCAACTATCTGTAAAAAAATAACCCATTGATTTTGGAAGTCAACATAGTCTGCCATATTTTGCGTCCTGATGGCTGAAGGACGGGCAGCTTCCTTTATTTCGGTAGTCTAAATTTCAAATAGCTCCCCGATGTAGTTCACTGGAAATTTAGATTCTGGAAGACGGTACATGATGAATTGGTTAAACCTTGATAAGCAGGAGAATGAGATTATCGGTTTAAAAAAATCAAACTATCATATTTTAGTTTTTCGGGCGAATTAATCTAAATAGAATGATTTTCAACCACAAACTCGTGCCAACCGTTCGTCCTTGTGAATGACATATCCTGATTACTGCTTTCTTTGCAAATACGCCCAGCTGCAATCTTGAGCATCATACGTGTAATGGTCAGAAATCAGACCACAAAAAAGCAAGATT
>NW_008766608.1:0-468 GCF_000715545.1 Opisthorchis viverrini
CAAAAGTGTGTCCAACAAGCTGTGAAGTTCAGATGCTGTGACAGAGACCAAACGTTTTCGGCAGCTCAGGCGGTTAAGCACTCTTCTGGGGATTTTAGTCTGATCCCAGGGGTGTCTTTTCGTTCATACAGAGTATAATTGGAGTTCTTAGTCGAACCATTATTATACTTGGTGTCTAACGAGAAAACAGGCTTGCGCTGAAGGGAGACACTGATTTTTGCAGTTGAGACATACACTTTCTAACCAACACTCAGTAGTTCGTTGAACCAGGCTAGACCGGAAACACTGTTTATTCACATTACAAGAGGATTCCTGACTTTGATATACGATGTATGAAAAGTATTGAGGAATATATGTGTTGTAGCCTCATTATGGCAAATTTGTCTCTCCTCATGTTCAACCTTCACCCCATGCAGTCGCCGGCGCAGCAGTTGATTCAGGAATGATTCAAATTAACAATGGACTGTC
>NW_008766609.1:0-468 GCF_000715545.1 Opisthorchis viverrini
AGCTACTCCAGGCGGATGCATCAGAACGCGAAAACAAGGAGACCTTTAGTCTTATTAATGGCAAGATTGCAGGAGTTACGAACGTCAAGGGTTTGGAATTTACTTAAAAGAGGGTTCGTTTACTTGCGCTCAACCTATCAATCTCTCTCGTCACTGTACTTATAGAGGGTAAATTAAGCACATATGTTAAAATTGCAGTGTCAAAACCGTAGAAAACCCTCTGAAAGGAAGATGAAACATCATTTCGCGTGCACACTTTTTTAGGATAAACAGCCAATGGCAGTGGGCGGAACAAAATCAAAATGTGTAGTGCAACATTGATTCATGCTCAGAAGGTGGAGTTATTTTTACATGTAACCAGGCGATGTTGCAAGGGATCTAATGTGTCTGAATTACTGATGACTGATCGGTCAGAAAGTAATCAAGGGTCGTCTAGTCATCACCCTTAAGGCCTTGGATGTAACTGAG
>NW_008766610.1:0-468 GCF_000715545.1 Opisthorchis viverrini
CATCTCTTACGTTCTCCACGGAATCGACAAGTATGGCCAGTTAGCATGAGGAACTGACAAACTCATCATCATCACCGACGGCATGATATCAGTTTCCAACAGTGATAATTCGCGGCAGTACAACCATGATGTATTTGAGAACCCTATTCTGAAGGAAAAGACAAAAGTGGACGTGGACGGAAACGGATTTAGTGTTAGCTTCCTACAACCATTCCGAGGTGCCTGCACCTCTAGATACTCATTCAGGCAACCCAGATAGAAACTGAAAACAAGAACGCCATTAACATCCATTAGCAGTCATATCTTGCAGTGTCCCCAACCAGGCGCAGTGAGGATCATGCGGTTCCCATCCTGGAAGGTGAGTAGCACCAACAGCACGCAAACGTTTAGCAAGCTTTCATACCCCTCTACCAGGTCAAAGATTGGCCACCTCTCTGCATTCCCCACTGGCAACCTCAGAAATGAAGT
>NW_008766611.1:0-468 GCF_000715545.1 Opisthorchis viverrini
TAAGCTGTTGATCATAAACTACCGTCTCCTCAAACTTAACTGATGTGTGAAATTAAGGAATTTAATGGCAGAACACTGGCTACCTATGGAATTACTACGATGATAGTTTATTATTATTATTTTGTATGCCTTAATGCTTCTCCCTCAGTATCGTGCAGTCGACACTTCCAGTTGTCGTAGTACACTGGGTTTGAACGCCATTCGACTTTATCCGGTTCATTCAGACGTACTATGGAAATTTTTATACTAAGGCTAAACACCCCAATGAATCCTACACAGGATAGCGGCCCTTCGACAGAATCGTACAAGAAATTGTAATTAAATGACAGACTGTTTAGGAAATTTCATAAAAGCAGTATTTCAGTTAAGTACAGCTAGTGAGGAGATAGCTATATCTTGGATAAATCTACTTTGAAGTTTGTTTTTTCCGAAGAGATATGACTGAGGAAAAAGCCACTGTTAATCAGG
>NW_008766612.1:0-468 GCF_000715545.1 Opisthorchis viverrini
ACCCAGGGATTTTGCTATTCAACAATCTGTTCGAAACGATCCCGGAGAAAATTGATTAAGCCTGATCCCTAAAGCAGATTCTCGGTTTCGTTGAATGGGCTTTGAGTTGTTGCCAGTCAGTTCACATTCGCAACTCTACGAATACCGGAGAACGCTCCCTACAAGTAGCCATCCTACCTGAAACTGACTTGAATGCCCGACATCGAGGGCTCAGTTCCACACGGCTGCTATGTTGGTTTGCTCACTTTTTCTAATTATCTCGAAAGTGCCTGATAAGACGTTGTACGACGTGAACATGAGGAGGGATTTAAATTTTGTTACAGAATCAAGTCTTGATATTCACACCGTGTGCTGGCGTGTTTTGTGTGCGACGCTGTCACGGTCGAATTATTTTTCGATAACAGCGTTTCAGATGAAACGCCTTGAATGTGCGTGCCTCGGATATTTCCAGGAAGGTTTAGAGGCCAC
>NW_008766613.1:0-468 GCF_000715545.1 Opisthorchis viverrini
CTGTCGGGTATGCTAGCCACTGATTCACCAATCTACTCGAAAATGACTGACAACTTGCCAGTGTGAGAGTTTTCACTTCTGACACGAATTCTACAAGTCCCACCATCACCTACAAATAGTCATAGACTGTCCATCCGGTTTCAAGCGTCCGTGACCCAAGCGCGTGAATTGATCGATAAAACCAGGACCGTGAACTGGTCACCATTCGGGTAAACCAATCACATATCCCAAGAGCGAACACGTTTATTGTTCAGATGTGGTAATTCAGTTGCGCCCAGGGTGCGTTGTTGGAGTATTGGTAATGCGCTCATCAGATGTCCGGGGTCCAAACCCCCAACAGGACCAAGTATATATGTACCGCCGATGAGTTTTAGAAAAAGGGTGTATCTCGAGTTCAATGCCTCCCCCCTTGGTGTGGACCCATCAGAATAATGGCGCTAGCACCGGAGGACTGTTCAGATGAGAGTA
>NW_008766614.1:0-468 GCF_000715545.1 Opisthorchis viverrini
CTTCCCTTCATTTCAAGTCTCTTCAGTTCAAAAAAGTTCAAAGATCACGAAGAATTTTCCTTCGTGAGAGAGAAATTGTGCAACCAGTTTCTCTTCAGGAGTTTGCCATATTCACTTCCTGCTCAAGTTCTCTTGTTTCACCAGCCGTTTGAGCAGTTCACACCTGGTCAGCTGACCGCTTCCCTTGCCGCGTATCATGCGTAGTTTTATCATCTCTAAGAACTTTCCGCCAACTCCAATTTAACGTCAAAACCGGTTTCAAAGTCTAAATTGGAAACATCCTGTCGAGAATGACACCCTGTAATGAAGGTCTCAGTTAGAAGATATCACTGAACAGTCTTCGTTTGGTCTCACGAACATTTGAGCAGATGGAAAGTCAAGGAACAAACAAGGATCAAACAAGTAGAACGAGAAAAATAAAGAAACAACTTGCTAAAGCAGAAAAACTGTTTTCGAGAAATACACTCA
>NW_008766615.1:0-468 GCF_000715545.1 Opisthorchis viverrini
TTATGGGATTGTCATGCTTGACCATGCGAATTTCTCTTCTTCTCACACCAATCCCCGTAGTCGTTCTGCCTGATGAAGGTAGGTGCATCAGATGCTTAAGTTGGTTTTTTCTCATCCGAAGTCATTAGTTGTTTGACTCTTCCATGTTTTGCCATTATTTTAATCTACTGCGATGTGGCAAGATTTCGTGTTCCTTTAAGGGGATGAACTATTTTGATCTTCACTCCTTAAAAAGTCGGGTTTATTTTGTTCGTGTACAATGGTAAACTCATAGCCAGCCGAAGATTGTGCTTGTTCTTCATTTTCTTCATAATTAGAATGAAGAGGATAAGCGAAATGGAATTCGGCGACGAATTTATCCTAGTCCTGTTGGCATGATATGTCATGACACGTCTGCATTATAGCACCCAAGTTCTTTCCATCATTTTTAATGGGAGACACTTTGGAAGGGGGATATTCAGTATTAGG
>NW_008766616.1:0-468 GCF_000715545.1 Opisthorchis viverrini
AATACTAGGCGATATTCAAAGATCCGGCAATGACAGAATATGTACTAGATACTAGGTTACGAAAGATCTAGAAAATTTGGACATCCTGAAACGGGGTTTAGGATTCACACCATAGGGACTGGTGACAGAGGCGCTGAATATGGCCAAGTGGATCCCAGCGTGAATAGAATGGCGTGGGTAGAACTTGCGAACGTGTGGATTGCTGTCTTAAATCAGCCTAGATGACACGAGGCTGTGTGCAGGTATCAGCAAGACGGTTTGTGTTTAAATGTACAAAATCGAAACAGAGGTATATCCAGTTTATCACGCCCTCGCCTCATCGCCCAAACCGATGGTCACGGAACATTTGATGAACACAGGTGAACGAAGTCTGTGAATGAATCAAGACTAATTCTGCATTAAGTTGTCCAAGAGTGGGAAAGGCAGGTAGGACAAATCCAGATTCATCATGAAAAGGAATCGTACTCC
>NW_008766617.1:0-468 GCF_000715545.1 Opisthorchis viverrini
TCAGTATTGGACGGTATCTTAATTCTGAGCCATATTAGTACAAAACTTACCAGGACCACTGGTGTTTGTTCGTGTTTCATCTACACAGGACCATCATCATGGCTATAATTTGTCCACTGGACCGTTTTGGAGATATCACTTTTTGTTCCAGTAAGTCTACCTCAGATGTTTCAGCTGACTAGTCGAATATTGATGCATCTGCATTCACCCGAGCCAACTTAAACAGTTTTTCTTCTGGCTTTTGATGTTTTCAACATTTAAGACATTGTCTGGTTATACGGGGATACTCAGTGCCTTCCTCCGTGGATTTCCATTCACAGCAGACAACTGACTGTAGATGTAGCCATGAGGCTGAACTTCAATTATGATAGTTACCATTCGTAGAATTATTGCGAAAAGACTTTCCATCTAGTTATAAACATCAACTATAAAATCGTTACATCATTGATCACGTGTCGATAAAATGTG
>NW_008766618.1:0-468 GCF_000715545.1 Opisthorchis viverrini
ATTCGTCCCATAGGTGCAGCAATAGTGCCTTAAGAAGAAGCAATCGAGATGTCGAAATGTTGATTATTAACTGGAGTTTACTGGACGAAATTTTGCTGACTGCACGCATACGACCATCATCTGAGGCAACGCCTAGTGCTCATTGGTACAAAAGTGACAATTCAGGAAATTTGCAGCCTCTGATTGCTAAGGCGTTGTTACCGAATTATGACCGGAGATTCCCGCCCCCAGAAACGAGCATGGTCGATTAGGTCAAGCTGGTCAGTTGAAAAATGTTCCCTGGCGGTGAATGACGATGGACACTGGCGCTAGTGACCATGACAACACGATCCATAATTGAGGGTGACGGGACGTGGAAGATAAAAAGCGATCTGCATTCCAGGATTGTGGTGGATGTGAATATTGGATAGGTCCACTGTTTTCTTCTCTGAATTCAGAGATTTACGTAACGTAAGGGAAGACATTCAT
>NW_008766619.1:0-468 GCF_000715545.1 Opisthorchis viverrini
AGCAAGTATTGCTCATTCCAGATAAGCTTCCTCCAGGTTCGCCAAAGAATGTGGTGTGCATTTGTATTCCATCTTAACCAAGTCGTTCGTACCAGTCCGCGAATAAAAATGCGTCTCGGAAAGCGTTCTAAAAAATTTACAAGGCACAGGCATTCCAACCATGCGCCTACTTGTGTCATAAAACATCAACTGCATCATGTAATGATGAAATTCTAACTCCGGTTCATATGACGTAAATCCCATGGTATCAATAGGAACTCTGAGCGAACGCTCAGTTTGTTGGCCACACCTTTCCTCAAGTCAGCTGATTGCGAAATGCCATGCATAGAAAGAATCACGCATTCTTGACTGAAGATGGGCTATGATTTTTTAGACAAAACATACTGCATTCACTTGGAGGAAGCGGATTCACAGACACAAATCTGTGAACCAGCGCCGTGATCCATTCTCCGAAATTTGAGCAGTGAC
>NW_008766620.1:0-468 GCF_000715545.1 Opisthorchis viverrini
CAGCAACCTTGTGAGTAGTTTCCTTCAGAAAAATGTTTTTTGAATGAACCCGCAGTGGCACTAATCATGACTTGTTGTGGGAGTGGAGGGCACCGCCGGTTTTGCTGCCGGTGGATGAAACTTTTGAGAGAAGCAAGAGTTCTCTATGAAGAGGTAGTCTTCGGATGAACGGATGTCTAAAGGGGGACTGGTAAGCGAGGCTTATTGACCGAACCACCAAGCAAAGGCAAGTAGAATAGTCTGGATTAAGTTAAAACAAGCTTTCGAAGATCTAGTTACCGTGAGACTAACCGAGAAATTCCTCGCGGTGTTTCACAGAATATAGTATAATGCGAAACATGCTTGGGGAATAGTTCCCAGCATGCAACTCAAAATTGTGTTGGTGCGTGTCAGGACGCCCCCAGACATTGAAAAAGTACATGTGCAGAGAGGGACACAACCCCAAGGTCACCATCGGTACGACACGTC
>NW_008766621.1:0-468 GCF_000715545.1 Opisthorchis viverrini
GGAAAGCACTTTCAGGTTTGTCAAAACTAAAACTTTACAAACAGTTCAACTACACTGGCTTAAGTTGACTGTGATAATAAAAGGCACCCATCAAAGAGTGATTGCCAAATGGACAGATTAGAAAAGAGCAAAATGCAACGTAATCACTCATTATAGTTAAAATACAAACGTAGCATATGTTGTGAGCTCAAACACTCAAAATGTTGCTTGGTTTCACCAAAGCATCATATTTCACTAACAAAATCAAAGGCAATTAACAGGCTCCCAGTAATTACAGAGTCCAACTTACCTAAATCTAGAAGCTCTGAATGCTCTAAAACCCAGGTAAATCGTGTTAGGTTTGTGTATTCGAAACTGTGTGTAGTGTGAAATGTACACAAAATGACTTGTTCGTATGGGCACCCTGAATACAAACATGTGGCTGGCGTTGCGGTTTCATAAACGCACATTTGATTACAGTGTGTATAA
>NW_008766622.1:0-468 GCF_000715545.1 Opisthorchis viverrini
ACTCATATAGAAGCTGGTGAGCAAACGCAATGAATGATTAAATTCCTTGTTGCATCATGTCACGGATTTGTCTTTCAATCGAATTCCCGCAGATTCCCTAGTACCTAATGAAACTTGCAAAGCTCTTATGTATTAAATTTGACATTGTCATTGAAGGGGGCAGGAGTAAAATTTACATTGTGCTAAACATTCTTCGACTGTCGCAAATAAGGTCAAAATACCTGATTCAAACATGGGAACAAAATCCTGTTAACCTTCGAAATAATTCAGCAGGCAATTTGTTTTAGTACTTTGTGTGATACATCAAAGGACGTCACGGTAGTGTATAGTTTGACAACTCACGTGCTGCGTTTGTGTACATCAAATGGCGAACTCGAGCAATAACAGGAATCATTGAAAAATAATCTATGTAAGCTGTGATTTTACAGGTTGCCTTTCGTGTCACTAACATAGACATACCCGCTTGTG
>NW_008766623.1:0-468 GCF_000715545.1 Opisthorchis viverrini
CTCTTGGAGTCGTTCACAGATTTCGTTCAGCTGTGTTTATCAAAGGTGACGCGACCATTGATTTGCGGATGGACGTGGGGATCGTAAATTGGATCTAACTCTACTTGGATTTTGCACTCGGTGGTCCGTTAATGGAACACGTATGTTCACCGATTCTGACCAGGAAAAACTTAGAGGGAGGGTCCAAGTTGTTCAGATATTGAAAGAATTCGCTGACTTTATCCCACTTAACCACAAAGAACACGTCACCTGAGTAAGGCCAGACACCCAGTGATGGATATTCTAGTCCGTTTAAAGCTTTCTGCTCAAAGTCTTCCATGTGCACGTTGGCTAAATTTGGGGATATTTGTGAGGCCATCACTAAAACCTGTTCTTGAGAGTATGTATTTGACTGGGAAACCAAATATCTTAGATTCATTCATGCTTTTGTGCCTTCAAATATCTCGTCTACGGAGAGTGGCGGACGTT
>NW_008766624.1:0-468 GCF_000715545.1 Opisthorchis viverrini
GCAGATACACCCTTTAGCATGCTTTTTTTTAGCGGTGTGGTAAATGCACTAGTTTCGTCGGTTTATTGGTTGTGGATCTGTTCGCCGAGCTTGGCAATTGTGTTGCAAACGTTTCCTCGCCAATCGAGTTGACATCGTCATAGCAGGTTTGAATGGGTCGTTTCATTCAATGAGTGAGTTGAGTTTCAAGAAAAATCCTCTCTATCCCCCCTCAGCTGTTTGAAACTTCATTTTCGGATTCTTTGTACACTTGCACTGTGCATGATTAAATTTTCACAATGTGGTTCTAACGTGTATGTTCAAAAGAGAATCCCATCAGTAGCTTGAGGGGTGTCTCAATGGTTTTAGATTTTGACCTAAATACCCGCTGACCAAAAGCACAACAAAATTATTTTCGCCAAAACCTTAGGGTTATCGAAGTTGTAACGTTTACGAAGAATGAGTCTAATCCGTTCGCAACTTCCCGTG
>NW_008766625.1:0-468 GCF_000715545.1 Opisthorchis viverrini
TTTCATATTTTGTCTTGTTCGGCTATTGTTTTTCTGATGAAGCACTGGGAACTCAACAGATACATCTACGCCTGCTAACTGAGTGTAAAACTTTGAGTACATTTAATGCCGATAACATCACATTGTATTAAAAATACCTTCGAGAAAGAGTTTGGGGTTTGGGTACGTATTTGCGAGTGGCTTGAAAATTCGAGAAGCGGAAGAATGAATGGCGAAAAAGCTTCCGCCGCTGACTACAGGGAAGTACCGGTCGCTTTTAAAGCGTAAATTCAGAAAACTTCTCCTTAGTTTTCATCCAACTTTATGGTCATTGGAGGTTTTTCCACTAAAAAGTGACACGAACATTGAACAAATGTCTATGCTTCGGATCGATATACCTAAACTCGACAAAATGCCTTTGCTGATTACAAAGACCACTTTTGTGTTGGGCAAAACAGGATCCGAAAAACGAAGGCTTTGAAGATCTGG
>NW_008766626.1:0-468 GCF_000715545.1 Opisthorchis viverrini
AAAAGTGTAAAACGGGTGGATAACTGGATATCTGGTTGTATGCTAGGGCGCTTCAGAATTAAATTTCAGAGCGAGACCACTCCTATCAAACCTGCAAGAGTTGAGGTTCATTTGCCCAACTTGAATGATTTCCGTTTAATCTGTACGCTTTGAGAAATCACAATCCTAGATCTTATGAGTACTAAAGTGTGTAATTGTTTTGCCTCTCGAATGAACCAGTTTTTTATTCAGTGATCAACGGTGTTAATGAGTGAAATAGAACGCGAAAAAGCGAAATACAACGCACCCAACTTGTTCCAACCAATTGTCGACAAATATCACTATCTCATTTAAACGGATCCCTTTCGAAAGCCCTTGCGGTGTTTATAACCTAAGTTTCTTTCCCTTTGCCGTCGGCACAGCACCTTCGTGTGAACAGTCGTTATCCAGTCCTGGCGTAATTATTCGGATGCGTCCACGAGAAAAGGA
>NW_008766627.1:0-468 GCF_000715545.1 Opisthorchis viverrini
TCTTGGTTGTCCGACGTCTGAGTCATCTGCATTCACTATCCTGGTTTTTCTGGCAGCAGTAAAATCTACTGATCTCAGCGATATCCGTTCTTAATTTTGTCGAGTCGGATGGTTAAGCAGATAGTCCTGAAAGCTGGGAGCAGTTCTTTTTTCACTTCCTTGCATTAAAAACTCTGACCGGTCTTCATCATTATCATGGCTGAGTTTCCAAAAGCCTTCTAGCCGGTCAGGCCGATGCTTTTGAGCTGCTCAAGCTAGTCGAAACTTCCGAACACAGCTACTCTCCTCCGGCATGCGTAACCCGGAGGAAAGGGGAACTGATAACTTAACCTGCATATGCTCAGTCAGATTGCTCACCCGAGAAGGAACGGCAGTTTTCACTTGGGACCCTACATCGGTAATTGATAGTCACATGATTCGGCTAACTTGTGATGGGTGATCTTCAAGTAATTCAGCGTAACTGGTTAG
>NW_008766628.1:0-468 GCF_000715545.1 Opisthorchis viverrini
TCCGCATCTCGAATTCTCCTGTCTAGCCTTGGCAATGGTTTGTTGATCCTTTAAACAGTCAGTCTATTCTCGTTTAAGGGACGATATCCAATATCTTGGAGTCATTGATTTGAGAGCGTGCTAACAGTCAGGTTCTCTTGATCGTCTTCACTGTTTGTTAGTCTAGGATTATCGGGTTCATGGACACCGAGAGATTCTCATCTTGTTATGACAACGGTCGCCGAGAGGAAATGTTTCCTGTGTATCTTAAGTAGTTCGTTGACTTGAAGACTGGGTTGGCCGCAGTTGACACGCATCGATGTACCTGATGTTTCCTCTATTCGCCAAATAAGTGTAATGTGTGCGAACCTGTATAGGCTGTTGTAGTAGCAGCAGAGTCCTTGGTAGCTCGGGAGGCGGTATTCAGACACCGGACCTTCACAGAGGTCTTCTGAATGCGTTGTTGATGGTTCCATGGATTGTAGATGA
>NW_008766629.1:0-468 GCF_000715545.1 Opisthorchis viverrini
AGAATAACCACTTGGTTGGGCCTAGATTCCGTCATGGGGAATTACAACTGCAAGTTACTCTAGCTACATTTCGTATACCGCCATCCTGTCTTTTTATGGAGGTCATCTCACTCGCGGAAACATTCACCTCCCTGTCAAAACAACAGTGGACATTTCGTGAGTTAACACAAGGTAAATTAACCATTTATTCCCCCATCAAAAAGGCAAAGTTTCAGAATCATCCGTAAACCTATATCACGTAATTACACTTGTCTGTTCGAGTGGGTGCTTTCACAGAAAATCACCCTCAAAACATCAACCCTACACATGCCAAATTAATTCATGAACTGCCATGCAAAACAACAACCATTGACAAACTTTTAGAAGTTTCCTAAGTCGATTGACCAAGGCAACTTTTTCATCCTTAAACATGTGACCAGAGCTTCAATTAGTTGTTGGCTACTCCCTGTTGTCATGTGACCTTGTGGT
>NW_008766630.1:0-468 GCF_000715545.1 Opisthorchis viverrini
GTAAACGAGAGATTCAGCTAGGTTCCAGGCTGGCTAGATTGATGGACTGCCTGTTACAAAGTGCAAGCTTCCTTCACCCTTGTGCAACACATTGTGAACCTTTAGGGTGTCATTCTCATTAACCGACCACCTCAGAACATTCCTCTAGCCGAGTGCTTAGTTTCGCCAACCCTAACAGCAACTGAGATCCTGCACTGACTAGTTCCTCTCAACAAAGCCGTCTTGACTGCCGACACTATTTCTGACGCTTCCACGTTAGTCGAAATTTGGATCCAACAACGTTTCAGATTTCATCTGTTTTTCTGGCCATCAATCAGTTTACTCTGCCTGGTGATATTTTATTGTTTCCTGTCCCACAACCTTTGAACTAAACGTAGCCAAGTAGACAAAGTCGTGTGCTGACAAAATGTCAACAAAACCGAGGAGAATTAAAGAATAGAGTGCGATTCATTTCACTACACCTCAGGT
>NW_008766631.1:0-468 GCF_000715545.1 Opisthorchis viverrini
TCTCGGTAGACGATTTGGCATGCGCAACACATGGAGGAACCATCCTGTTGATATCATTACATTTCCCCGTCATTGATTCACCTGCTACGCAACTCAACAAGCGTTTTCTAATTGCCCCGTTACGGATTCGTTGACGACATCCGGTATCGCCTCACTTCCTCAGCCCTAAACCACGTAAGTTGGCTCCAGCTGCTGCCTTTTCGGTCACCGGAAAACGGTAGAGCGGGTAAGATGTAGCGTTAGCGGCACGATCAGTTAGTTGGCGGTGTACATTGCTCTGATGCCCTACAGCCATGAGTTGAAGCAACCAATGTTGAAGCATAAAGTGGGGGAGGAGGGGATCCGTTTCGTCACGAAGAGACTGGAACTTATCGCAGTGTGACGGTTTATGTGCATTCGTGACCCACTAAGCCATACTGGGTGGTGTCCGTCCGCCACTGTCTCTCATACCAGCTTGGTCAATGGTTA
>NW_008766632.1:0-468 GCF_000715545.1 Opisthorchis viverrini
AAGGCATGGAGGCCGCGGGTTCGAGATTCTTCGAGTTTTGCGAGAAGTGCGCTGCTGCTGATGATTCCCAGTGAGGATGAAACTTCAATAAAATGCTCCTCGGCTTTTCAACACAGACTGGCTAACTTACTGGACAGAATCTCAGTTGAATACAGGATTCTTGTCCGAACTTGTGTACCAATTAAAACGGAGTTGCATATTCTCACAGGTGACGAAAGGTCTATGCGACAAAGATTGCTATTCAGCGGGGTTAACCGATTACCCGAATACTTTTCAGGATCGTGTGTCCGAGAGAAATTACCAATGGTGGCCCGTCTGATTTTTTCATATCGCCGTATTCACTGTTATTTTAAAAATATTTCATTTGTGTCGAAAGCGACACACATCTGCGTAGCCTCTCCGTACCTCGACAAATATATCAAATTGGTTGTTATATCCATGTTTCGAGGGAAGCAACGTAAACAGAGG
>NW_008766633.1:0-468 GCF_000715545.1 Opisthorchis viverrini
TGTCTATGAATTCCCATGCCTAACTGGTAACTCAGATCACACAATATGCCGACAATCACTCAGTGAATAAGTGCATTCAGCTTCCGTCATTTGGAGAAAAGTAGAAACCACAAACGCATACAAAACAAAGACAGGCTTTATTCTGACATTGCATACCAAGCGAACCGATCTAGTTTGCATATTTTCATTCGACATTTCAAGGTAGCACACAATTAATGCGTGAATGATCGTCACTGATTAGGAACTCCTAAACGGCCTTCCTTCACATTACTATATTTAGCCTCACCACAATGGTTTCCGAATGCTCATTGAGGAATTATAAAACAAAATGGCGGTTGCAAGCAGTGCTTTGAGTGAATACCCTCTGGTCAGGAGCCGAATAAATCGATAGATGTTTGAGATACGAATAGTCTACCGTCCCATTCTCTACTGATGCTGACTCTGGGTGTAGTGCGACGTTTGCTCAAC
>NW_008766634.1:0-468 GCF_000715545.1 Opisthorchis viverrini
AGACTGCTTTACTTCAATGGATCAAGTACAAAACGCTACCACCCATGTTCGGGAGATCCTATAGCACAAATTTTATCTTTGGAGCTTATCAAATTTTAGGCAGAAGCGGTTGCACCTTACGCTCAGTGCGGCACTAGACCAGCACCGCCAGCCGGACCTTCTCCAGAGAGAATCGGCAAAACTCGCATCCGACAGCAGCTTGCTTTAACTAGACCATGGTCTATTTGAAAAGTCTTCAACCAAGTTTTACAAACTGTAGCATCAATCTTGTGCCATGCAACGATTTGTCCCTTGTCCCGAAATCGTTATGTACGTAGGCGTGTAAAGCTGTGAGATAAAGTACACGCAAAAAAGTTATCCATTTGGAATGACTGGGTCCCTTCGGTGTACCCACAGCCGTATTATGTTGTGACATGCGGTTACACATTCCTCAAAGAATCGGTCTTATCGGTCACCAGCTTTCTACAA
>NW_008766635.1:0-468 GCF_000715545.1 Opisthorchis viverrini
ACTCCAATCTGACAAATCTATCTTTCGAAATTGAATATGGTGTAGCGAGTACGCAGAAATCCCGAAGTAGCAAACAAAAACAGGTCACTGGTCATTACATTTGGGGGTTCCAGTTGAACAACAGCGGAGTGAGGAAAGGAGACCTCTCGATAAGGAATGATCTTCAGCTGGTGGGCCAAAAAATTCGACATCACAACCGATTCCAATTGGGCGAGGGAGTATTCAGGCGACGGAGACGTTTCGCGAGTTCTCTTTCAGCCCGATTATAACGAGCACATCTGGCATCATGGGTGATCCATCAAGACTGCAAAGTATGCACCAACCACCTCGGGTGGCCACAGTGCTTCTAACCCTTATCCTGAGCAGGACACATCGCAGCTGGATACGGTGGATAGGTATCCGAGGGAACACTCGTTCTGCAAATACAAGTCATCGATTTAAATGAGACGAAACGACCAACTCTCGTAA
>NW_008766636.1:0-468 GCF_000715545.1 Opisthorchis viverrini
CGAAGTAAATATGTTTTGATGGTTGTCACGAACAACGAAATTCATACATTCGTTTGCTCACCGGTAAAATTTTACTGCAAAATGAGCTAACTTTGCTTAAATTTGCAGAAGGTTTGCTGAAATCCTTCGGTGACATAAGCAAATGTATGCTAATAATCGAAAAATTATTGATTCAAAATACTCATGAGTGTATGCTTCTTTGAGTGACTCATTTTATATTTTGTTTGCATAAAAGCCTTTGTCCGATATGCCTGACGTTCATATCAAAATGTTTCTACTACGGTCGAATGGGAAATTCCCTTGTGCAACTATGCGAAGCTTTTAAAGTCGCAACATGAAGCAGCTTGTCGGAAAGACGATATTTAGATTGTATTTTGGAAATACACTTGGGAACAAATGGTGCTCGAGGACATTGTACGCGCTGGTGTATCAGGTAGTCGTGAAAAAGTCAACTCACTGATTTCAGAA
>NW_008766637.1:0-468 GCF_000715545.1 Opisthorchis viverrini
CTCTCAAATCATATATAGTCCACCTCGCTAGTTGTGCCATTCCGAAAAAGACGGAGTGGAACTCGTGTCGGTGGGCGTTGCTCTGGCACGCATAGCACAGTGCCGAGCCAAGGTGGTTGATGGTGCCGGATGTTTTCCATGACTGAGGTACCTGCTGTCCATCCTAATACCCGTTTTCTCATCACCTCGTTACGAATTCGTTGGTATCACCCGACGCTTTGAGACATCGGTGGTCAGGAACCCGAAGACTCCTCATATCAGTTGTCCACAGAGGTCTTGTCTCGTAAGCATGCAACAATACAGCCTTCACTGTTGTTTGATGAACGCGACTTTTGAGAGCAAGCGATATACCTTTCTGAAGCCGAAAGTTACGCAAATCAGGGAATGTGGTTCTTGTCTTCGAAATTCGTGCACTGGCTTCATCAGAAACTTCCATCACAGCTAGTACAACTACCGAGGTACGTAAAA
>NW_008766638.1:0-468 GCF_000715545.1 Opisthorchis viverrini
AGGCATGCCCTGATTGGTCAGAGTGCTAGTCAATCCGAGTCAAGCACTTTGACTAGACGGTTCTCGCCTGCTCATGGATATTCTGGCGCGACCTTGTGGAACACTCTGTGACTACCCTATAGATATACACCTGCAATGATTTTCCTTTGTCTCCATAAAGGGTTGTGTAGAGCTACCGTGCCTTTTGTTATACCATGGTGGGCGGAGCAGGAAGTCGAGGGACCGACACAGAATTGCACTACCTTACATCAAGATATAACATATCATATGAACGAAACGGTTGAATCACTGAGACTCCGATGGAACCTGGTTTTCGGCCTTCGATTTACGACTAACTAGAAAGTTTTAGACGTCAAAATTACATGTTTTCGGAGCTGCGCGTAGAATGAATATTAGTAAAATATGTTCTTCATTATCTGGTAATAAATACACGAAGCGTTTGTTTGGTAATTGCTGAAAGGGCGAGAA
>NW_008766639.1:0-468 GCF_000715545.1 Opisthorchis viverrini
TCAAATTCTTTGCCGAAAAAAGTATTCCCCGTTAGCCTAACTTAAAAATAGCCAGTTCTATTGGCTATCATTTCTGAGAGACAGGTTTAGTCTTGGTGTTTTTTTTGAATTTGAAAAGACTGTTCTGTCAAAGAATGTGCAGCCAAGTCAATATCTTCTCAATCATTTTCCCTCCACATGCGAATGATTCAATCTGTTTTCGCTCCACATCGCCCAAAAAAGAAAATCTTATTCTTTTATGCCCTTTACCCGGTAAAAAACCAGACCAGCTTATCACTTAAACGACTATAAGCAACTGTATGTTTTTTCCTAAGTAACAAAATACCCGTATGCAGCCTATGCTAAAGTTCGTTTATTATAAATAATTTCACTCTGCTCTTATCAATAAATGCCAAAAATTGTAGACAGCTTGGCTACTTTAGCTCGATTACTCATCATCGTTTTTAGTTTCAGTTTGATTTTTAGTTT
>NW_008766640.1:0-468 GCF_000715545.1 Opisthorchis viverrini
TGACCACTCTCGATGCGGCGATACGTACCGTAGAGCTTTCGTTTTATTGACAAAGTCCGGCTTGTCCACGATGGCTGTCAGGCATCCCCTGCCAGCGGGTAGAATGGCGACTGTCTCATTTTTGTTTACTGCTTCCTTTTCTTTAAGTGACAGGCCACTAAATGCTGTGATGCGTGTGATGACGGGGACTACGGTTTCACGGAGATGTTGCTGAGCGTCCACATCAAACTGAATGTACTTTATAGTTGCCTCCAGACTGGCTAGGTACTCCTAGGCTTGTGACGTCATTGGAGTTGAAACTGATCCCTCTGATTAGAACATTCCGTTCTGCTTCTTTAAGCTGTCTGTTGAAGAGGTTCCTGATCCAAGCGTCGTGATTGTTCTACTTTTTTGGGTTACAAACTAGCCTAGCGAGTTTGTTTTTGAGCCAGGTTTTCTCGGTCTTTGCGCCGGATCTGGCTCTTTGTT
>NW_008766641.1:0-468 GCF_000715545.1 Opisthorchis viverrini
TGACCAGGGGATCTTCCGTCGTGAAAATTGCGGTCAACCAGAGAGTTGAGTACGTATTCTGCAGTTCTGGGCGACAATACACGATGCCTGATGTGTTTGCGTTGCAAGGGATCTTGTAAAACGAGTAGCTGAGGATGCCTACATCGACGCCTTCCATCAGGGCTGACCTAAGCTCTTTTGGGGAACGCCGGACGGCTGTGATAGTATCGGATAGGTGCGAAAGGATTGCGGAATGAGAAGAAACAGAGGTACGTCCGAACCTTACGACTGCGATGTTGACTTTTTGGTTCACGAACCGGCAATCACTTCAGATCAAGGCATCCCTGCTTCCCGCAATCTGCAAGGTTGCGATTAGAATGAGACTTTCTAAGGTCACTCGCCATTCAGGTCTCCATAAGTACTTACCACACTTTTATATGTGTGGTACATGGCGTTAAGTGCTCACTGTTGCCACTGACTTTCACACCC
>NW_008766642.1:0-468 GCF_000715545.1 Opisthorchis viverrini
AGCATGCAGAATTTGATTACGAAACAGTCTTTTCATATTCTGTGGTCAGCCATTGGATGTCTGGTCGGCTCCGTTAATCTGCTGGCCAATTGCTCAACCGCATCTGGTCTAGTTTTCAAATTATCGACTTTAACTTCTGACTTGGCGCCACGATTTCATCCACTTAAAATATGGGTGATAAGATAAGGAGAAAAAATCGGGAAACATGGAAGATATTAGTCTGTTGGTGAGTACAATTCAGAAGGAGTCGCCAAACTGATTGAATGCACCTAAAATAAATCACACGACTCATTGCCAAGTCAGTAAGTGACAAATTTTGGTTTGGTCAGTTCTGAACAAAGGATCGAACGAAAAGTCGATCAACTAGTTGTATAAAGTACAAAACATGATCTCTATAACCTGAGGATCGACTGGTGTCCGTAGGTGAGCCATTTTTTCTCGAAAACTACCACGTGAATGATTCCAACG
>NW_008766643.1:0-468 GCF_000715545.1 Opisthorchis viverrini
GGAAGAGCACCAATCGGTCCTACAAGCCTACGTTCACGAAAAAAGCTGACTAGGAATCTGTGAAGCTTTACGGTTCTACAGCGAAAAATTCAGGGATATTAGCAAATCTTTAACCAGTTTATTGAAGTTGAATCAACGCTCCACTGTGAACAATGGATTACGGTTGGTGAACCATAGAAAATGCTTTACCCACTTTTACCGATTACTAAATCAATAGCAAACAAATGAAGTTTGAGACGGAGAACCAAAAGGCAAACAACAGGAATCATTAAATCATTTAACTTCCTAGTGTTTTAATTAGAAGTTCAATTGTAGTATCTTGGCAGTTTGTGTAAAACTCTTTATCTGTGTTTGTTGCACTTTCAAAAATTCTCATCTTTGAGGCCGGTTAAATGTTAGAACCTAAACTCAAAATAATCTCACAATGACGTTATATGGTTGCATGTACTCAGGTCTTGCTTCAGTGCA
>NW_008766644.1:0-468 GCF_000715545.1 Opisthorchis viverrini
AATGAGGACGGAATAGCTGTGCAGCGGCTTTTGGATTTTCAGGATGGACTGGCTTTACTTACAGAAGGAGATCTTATTCGGGAATTTCCCGCTCTGCCAGCAAGAGTTGTTGAATGTCTGAGTCTACGGACTGTCTAAAAACCACACCAGTTGAACAAGCGTTGGATTGACATTTACGAGGGCTTTTCTGTCAACTGCTGCACTTGGATGGCTGCGAACCGATACATCCAAGAAGCCAGCTTATTCTCATATAGAAGATAGCCGAAGTAAAACAAAAAGTGAACAGCTTTTCCATTTTACCGAAAGGATCGAACGAAAAAAACACTTGACCACAACGACCAGTTATTCATTTGGTCAAGAACAATTTCTTGAAGTTGTAACTCAATCGCTGAAATCTTTGCCGCAAATAGCCTATCCATAATATTACTCAGGCAAGATTTGTCAAAAGGCTGGAACACCTAACAACAC
>NW_008766645.1:0-468 GCF_000715545.1 Opisthorchis viverrini
ACCTAATGAAATCAGCTGAAGAAGTCGGCATCATAATGCTGATGAAGAGAAACTAGTTTTCAATATCATGGAGCTATGCTTAGACAACAAGATGTCTCGCATGTCGTTTATGAGCGCTACTGACCACTGTTAACTTTGTTACGCGCTAAATCCTTTCAGTATATACAATGCAGTGAATAGAAAAATAGACCAGTGGATGCGCCTTCGGTTCTGGCGGACTAAGTGACCCCGGGAATGTGCATCACAATTACACCGGACGTTTTATTCATTTTTGGTTTGTTTCTTCTGAACGTTAATATGACCTGGAGTTTTGAGGGGACAGATTAAGGTGACATCCATGCGGATATCTGCATTGAAAGCAACCTTCCTTGTGTAACATGCTCTGGTGTGCAGACAAGCCAGCAAAGTTTTATAAAATGCTGTCATCTATGTTGCAAGAGAAATGCAAGGGAGACAGTTTATTCCGCG
>NW_008766646.1:0-468 GCF_000715545.1 Opisthorchis viverrini
TATTTCTTGCACAACCTTAATATTGTGAAAAGGAAAGGAACCTAATCTCCCGCAGTCTGTACAGCTGTAGAAAATGGAGAAATTTATGCTTTCCAGCTTGAAGTCCATTACAAACTGATTTCTCTGAGCAGTGGTTTGTTCGATCAATTTCAATCCATTCTCATCTGGGAATAATCACGTGGAATGACACTAGTGAAATCAGCTGGCGCCTGGAAATGCTGCGATGGGCTACACTTAGTTCTCAGGTCATTATGAATGCCAGTCATCAAATCATTTACATGGAAAGCTAGTACTTGTTTAGGTTTTGTATCAAATGCAAAATGACTGAACAAGCGAGGAGAAAATCTGGCGCCTCAAGTTTGCCATTAAAATTTGAAACTCTTCTGAAGTGAACACTAAAAAGCACATTTGACGTGATATTTCAGGAAGCTCACCGCAAAGAAATGATCAAAATGCTCCTGAATAATT
>NW_008766647.1:0-468 GCF_000715545.1 Opisthorchis viverrini
AGCCAGCAGGATACGATGTTTTCTCTGTTCGCCAGCCTTCATTTTGTCCACAAACAACAATGGAATAGGAAGGTTGCGCACCAGGAGGGACCGCTAAAGAACACATTCCCGTCTTTTACTTTACTGCTAAACATCCTTCATATCAAACACACTCCCAGCGTTGAACGAAGGCTATCCGTTTGTGAATCTACAGACAAAGTATATCCATCGACTTCCATTAGAAATCACCCTACCACCTACCTACTCATGCCTCAACCGTCGTGAACTTACGTTTCCGGACCACTTATCCTACTGGTTCCGCAAGGTCTCACTAAAAACACCGTATAAAGTCAGGTCTATATGTGAAGAGATAAAGTATTTTAAGCACAATGAAATGTATTCTGGAGCACAAAAAACATTCGCTCATTTTGACCGACAAAAGACTAGAAGAAAATTCTACTTGGTGCACTTTCTCGACTCGGATCAATT
>NW_008766648.1:0-468 GCF_000715545.1 Opisthorchis viverrini
TAATGTTATTTCTGTGGTGGTAATTAGTGATGTGAGATTATCTTCCAAATGCCAGACGAACGCCTAACAGAGCTAAAAATGAGGTAACTGTCAAGTGCTTTTTGGTTTTTGTTAATGAAAGAATTTGGAAAAAAGAAGAGGGGCAAAAAACACGCCTGCGGTAATTCAGAACGGTAGATTAATCTCACTTAATCAACAAGCTGAGGTCAATATTTTACTTTCACGCTGAATTCCATGTCCCGGGCGTAGTTGTGATCAAGCAATGCCGTCCGTTTGTCCTAGTAATGTGATCCCTTTTGAACCGATCGGTTACGTGATTTTGACTTGTGTGAAAATTAGCTTCCTTGTGGCGCATGACAGGATCACCAGTGAGTAACTCTTACGTAAAGAGTTGTTGACTAGTTTTAGCCAACTTTCTTTGCCCCAGCCAATGAAGTCTGTTCCCATCTTCTACCTACGACGGTTGTG
>NW_008766649.1:0-468 GCF_000715545.1 Opisthorchis viverrini
TCGCTGATAGGTTTGGCATCGCAAGTATCAAAAAGAGGAATTGCATCCGAAAATCAACGGCACTATTTACACAACGGTAGGCAAATTAACACAACCAACCTCAATTATCCACGTCTGTGTCATCAACAGTTGCATAAATCTACCATTGCCCCATACGGTTCAACATCGATGTCAGCACAGCAAACATTGGCGAGCGGAATGCCGGCTCGTTAGTGAGGATCAAACCTCCTGAGGACATTTTATAATTCTGATTAGTAGTGCGACCACATGAAACACATGATAGGGAAATTCAGTGCGCGAAAAACCATGAGGAGGTAGCCCAGCAACGTAATTCCCACACACCTCGAAACATACAGAATTCAGACGGACAGGCTTTGCGGCAAGGTGAGAGGCATGCACAAATGGGCAAAACGAGCAGAAGTCAAAAGCGTATGTCAAAACGAGTAAGCAAATGAATAGGCGAATTAT
>NW_008766650.1:0-468 GCF_000715545.1 Opisthorchis viverrini
ACTCTTCATTAGTAACGACTATCCAAGTGGAACAGGCACGGATGTTTCCGAGCGGAATGAAGATCACCTCGGCAGTAGTTAAAGTGAATAAGTAAGTTGTGAGCCCCTCTCTCATCGTTATTGGTCACCGAATAAGTTGAGTTTTGTGACCAATGAAGGTTGGTTACAGTCTCGTTTAAGGGTCGAGCTGCTACCAACATAGCATCAGTTCAAACCCAAAAGTTAACGAAAATCATACCTTATAGCCGTGGTGGTATTCATATCACCAGCTTCGAAAGTACAACCACCAAGTAGTGACGGAAACAGTTAAGTTGGAATCATTCTATCAATCATTCTGATAAAAAGATAATCACGACTCTGTTGTCAACAAACTGGTCCACGGTTAAATGCAAATCGTGGCTCAGAAGCACGGAAGATCAACCCATATCTGCCCCGTCCCGCCCTCATCATGATTTGGATCAGACAGCT
>NW_008766651.1:0-468 GCF_000715545.1 Opisthorchis viverrini
ATTCGCGCTCTAACCACTGAGCCACTTCGCCCCGATTAGTTATCTATCGAAGGAAGAGTGTGATTTCAAACCATCAACGGGTGGCTAATGAACCAACCTTAGATCATAACTCTGGACAAAACAGAGACGATATCCCACTCATAAGCGGAAGCGTGTCAGTGCGTGTACCATCTGGACCACCCAGATGGTACCCACCCATCATCACCCAACATCATTTTTCCATTGTTGGTAACCTGCTCAGGGGGTGACCGGAAAATCGTCCACCAATACTTTTGAACAAAAAGATTCCGTTTCCGTGGATCCAAAGCACCAGTTCATGCACCAATGACGACAAGGATTCGTGCGCTATGCTTGACTTGATTCAAATGAACTGCCGCGTTGTTCGATAACACTGTAGCTGTCACCTGCACCACTGGTCGAATGTTTCAGCGTCACGCATGTCCAGCGTTCGAGAGTTACCGAACGGAT
>NW_008766652.1:0-468 GCF_000715545.1 Opisthorchis viverrini
AAGAAGAGTGCCATTCAATCCTGCCGGAAAATTATCAGCATGGCGTCTTCCAGGAACTCCAAAGGAGGCTTAAACCTGCACACATCTGCGCACAGGGGTTTAGGGCTTGCAACCCAAGGTTAGTATGATTAAATATCATTCCCTTTTGGTTGTTCTGTCACTTTTCTGCTATACAAAGTACTTCATACGTTAGTCAAAAAGAGCACCTCTTACCGTTGGGACATGGAGAAGTCCCACGGGAACAGAGAAGCAGTACTCTTCTTTGTGCAAGTTAAATTCCTGTCCCTCATCGGTGCGATGGTCTTGGAGGCTATCAGGGTTGAGATTCACCATGGACTCTGATCCCTTCAGTTCACACATCAGCTAAGCATTCTTGCAGTTGCTTTCGGTGATCGCCGCTGACGAGAGCTCATTTCTTACTGACACTACCCAGTGGTGAGAGTTTCCAGGTGCGCTAATTCAAGACTA
>NW_008766653.1:0-468 GCF_000715545.1 Opisthorchis viverrini
CAAGGTGGCAGCTTTAGGTCGGGGTGAAGTCCTCAGTCAATGCTTACCCTGATCTGTTCGCTTGCCCGGAAAAGGAATCCGTTCAAAACAACTGGAGAGTCGGTGACATTGCCCATTTTCAAAGAACGAGCTCGTGATGAGTCTGGTAGCCGCGGGGGGTCGGCTTGACCACGGTTTTAACGAGATTGTTGGTGCTTCGTCGCCTTACGGTGGCTCGTGAGATATTGACTCGAGAGCAGCAAGCAGGATTCCGGCCTGGTAGGGTCTACGTTGACCAAACCTTCACACTCCAGCAGATGCTAAAACACCGTCAAGCGTATAAGCGACCCAAAATTGTAGCAAACCTGGGTTTCAAAGGCGCACTCGACACGGTTGGTCCATCTGTTCTTGACACGCTCGGCCACCAAGAAACGCCCTAGAAGTTTGTGGACATAGCACTTTCTTTGTGTTTTCAGACTTCCAGGCGTG
>NW_008766654.1:0-468 GCF_000715545.1 Opisthorchis viverrini
ACAAGATATTCAGCTGAATTCCAATTTCCTCTAGTTTCCAGCGCGCACACCTCCGAATGAGAACTAAGCATAGTCCCACGTTCAACAGCATTCTTGCACTTCCAGTCAAACTGTAGCTAGTCCGGTCCACCTTATCCTCGCCATCGGTTCAAATGCTGGTAATAAGTGAGCAGAACAGAGATTCGCCCAAAGAAAATACAGAGCGTTTAGCGAGCCGTAAACCGAACGAATTAGTCTCATTTCAATGTAAATCGGAGTTCATCCGGCTGAAATCGGCCAGCCTCAAGTGAAGGTCAGCAACCGTCCAAAAAATTATTTGGAGTCCGTTATCGGGCAAGGCTTTCCCAATATTTTCGAAGTGTTTGGACAATAGGATGTTTCCTACATTGGTGTTCTCTTAGCAACTTAAATTTGCATCTACTGGATGATAGTTGTCTCTCGTGGTAACATGTACTGTTCTATGTGAGA
>NW_008766655.1:0-468 GCF_000715545.1 Opisthorchis viverrini
GAATTTGATGAAACAGAGGGAAAGTGGCTGACGTGCACGAAGAGAAAAATTTGTGCGTGAAACTACGTGTTTGCGTAACTTAAGTTATGGTTGATAGTACCTTGCTACAAGTTGATGGGATCTTTGAAAACAAGGGGCTCTTGCGAAACGCTTCCAACCTATTGCGACTAGGGAGTGAAAAGCAGGTTTTATGAGGCAAACGGTATCTTGCGGGATGATCTTACCGGTAGATTTAACCCCAACACACGCCGAGCATAACGCAATATTGGTCTCATCGATCATATGGCCACACTTTCGGGACGTTTCTGTCAAGACGGTTCCTAGTGGACATAACATGGATTTCATAGTAACAGGCGATCTATCATCCCTACTGATTTGTATACACACATCGAATTTAGACCGTTACGATTAACCGATTTCATGCAAATTTGTTTCCGGAACAAAAGCAGATGTATGGTTCTCGGTGTA
>NW_008766656.1:0-467 GCF_000715545.1 Opisthorchis viverrini
GCGCTGCTGACGCCCAATTAGGTGGTTTTTCTAGGGTTGGATACCAGACACATAAACGGAGATGGCCTGCTTCAGATGTGTACCAATCACAGACAGATCGTTTGCGGTACCATTTTCCAGATCACAAGAAATCGCCTCACAACGCGGTGGTCACCAAAGAACCGATCATGAATCCTGAGAGATCACATCGCAATCAGTTATCGGAGGCGAGGGTCGACCACCATCTGTCGCACCTTCTAGAATACAAGCGCGGACTCCAACCATGCAACTGTCCACTGCAGCTTTTGATGTTGTTGATCTGAACAAAGCTGACGACATCGTCCTCATCTGTGAAGATGAAGGCGAGGCGCAGACTCTTTCAAATAAACTGACCACGTCTTCCGCAATACGCCTTGCACCCTCAAACTGCGAAGTCATGCTTCAGAACATCCAATCTCTGAAAATATCCCTTACAATTCAAGGAGAAT
>NW_008766657.1:0-467 GCF_000715545.1 Opisthorchis viverrini
ATGGTTGCAGTAAAAAATAAACACCTTCCGTCTGATTTTACAGACGGATCGTGGCATGGTTCCAGCGGTGATACCACTTTAATGGCAAACGTAGTGATTAGCCCACCAGCTCCAAAAAGACCACGTTCCTCCCGCATCGACTGGTTTTTCAATTTGTTGATTCCTTGTCTTTAGATGTATCAATCCCACGACATCGGCCATCATTTCCGTCTTGAAACGCCAGCTGTTCTGGGTGATGACCGGATTATAAGTGGAACGTACGTCTTATTCTGTTAGACCATCTAAATTCTACCAGCAGCTCCACATACACAACATCTCTAGTCATGGGCAATCCAGAACCATGTAGTTCGACGCCACTTCTCAGGGCTTTTTTTACATACTACGTACTTTACTTTCTAGAAAAAACTCACCAAGTTCCAAGGCCAATGTAATTTCTAAAGACCTGGCCAACCTCATTCTCAGTGAGT
>NW_008766658.1:0-467 GCF_000715545.1 Opisthorchis viverrini
GTTCTAAACTGCCGTTCAAAAGAGATCGAAGTGACAGATGATCGCCTTTGCGCACGAGGCATGCGAAAGCACGCTTTAGCAATTTGGAATAAACAAAAACGCCTAACACAAAGGAGAATTTGTTAAGTGTTCCTATGTATGTGCACTTTTTCTGCTTCAATTTCGTTAACAAGTTGGTTATGCACAGGTCGTTCTTAGTCTATCTCAAGAAATGTAGCAAGTGACAGCTCAAAATTCCATCTCGAGTGGTTACCTCCAACAGGTTACAACGGAAATATCTGGGTAATGATACCACCAAGGTTGAGCAAAAATTGGATAACTACTCTCAAAGCTCATTAGTTAGCCTTGCTCCTCCTCAGTCATTGTTTGAGCTTTACAAACGAGTATTTGTCTGAAAGCGCACCTTCGATTGAATATCCAGGTATAAAACGAAACTGATAGAAATTCGGGGACTAAGCCTACCTGAT
>NW_008766659.1:0-467 GCF_000715545.1 Opisthorchis viverrini
TCAGTATCTTGTGTGAATCCTTGGTGAACCTTGGGCGCGTTGTTCCTTATTTCTACCTTACGTTCCCCTTGGAACACTTTCGGGGTAATCTCACATTAGGCCGCGTCCGGTGACAACGCTGTTGTGGACTTGTCGAGAGAGCGACAACAGGTTGGGCTCCCGTAACTACAAATCAGGGAACAATCTGTGAACATAGATCTCGGACAAACCCGGCCTGCCCATCTTGTGGAGTCCAGCTGAATATCGAGGCTGAGGTGTAATCTCTCAATCCCTGGCATTAATCAGCAAGTTTCGCTGCTATCAAACCATAGCAACACGACGCAAAGTGAAGTCAGGTATAAACAAACATCGCACTTTCCCAAAGTGTGGTTCAACTAACTAATCCAAGCGCCCTCAGAAAACCTACAGGACACCGCAGCACGTCATTTATCTGCCGGGCCACCTGTCGTATCTTTTGGGTCGTAAGT
>NW_008766660.1:0-467 GCF_000715545.1 Opisthorchis viverrini
GCATCCAAGTCGCTGTTTACGGACGACTGGGTTAGCAGAAGAACTTGTTTACTCTGTTAGAATAGAGGCAAAATATCCCATTTCAACACCGTAATGCACACACGCGTGACAACATTCAGCGAACTGTCTTGCCAAGCTTACTTCTTAATCGGTGACACAAAATCGTCGAGGCTTTTAATTTTGTAAACTTAAGTGTACACAAAAATGGGAAATCATAAGATCTTACTAAATGTAACGTGGATCGTTGTGCATTTTAATTAAGTCTGAGATTCAATATCATGATCAAAATGTATGAGGTCTCTGTCACCTGATTGGCGACAAAAACACGTGGACATTTCCATTGAACCAATCAAATGTTAACCATATAAGTGAACCTCTCTTGTGAAAACACGCAAATCGACATATTGGTAAATTATTTGCAATAGTATTTCATCCGCCAGAAGATTTGAATGGCCAGTGTTGAATCA
>NW_008766661.1:0-467 GCF_000715545.1 Opisthorchis viverrini
TACTGTCACGTTGCCCAAGCCTAGACGGAAACAGTCGGAATGCTGAATTTCGGCTCAAAAAGCTCGCGCCTTATTCGCTGAGCTATCCTGAGAACCTAGACGCGCACACAAATCGTGAAAGCATAGTCGCAACACAACATATACATGAGGAAACCCGTCCTCACCAATCAGTTTTACATTACAGTCCGTCGCACAACGTACATACACACACAAACAACATACATCAACGTGCCGAAAAACAGGATAAAACTTCATAGGCATCAATCCAAAAACAAAACCACGAGTAAATGTTAAATCACAAAATAACATCTCCAAAACAGCATCGGAGAGAATCGCGAAAATCGCAAGACAATCTACACCGCTTCAGCTGAAAACCAATGGCCACCAAATAAACCGTGAGAAGCACACGCCACACAACACACCAAAAGACGTTCACCTACCACACATCTCCACATCAATAGAAAGAA
>NW_008766662.1:0-467 GCF_000715545.1 Opisthorchis viverrini
CGAAACTGCTTGTTCAACAATCAAAACCTTGGAATCATGTACGCTGATGGTCGCCATCTTTGAGGAAACGTATCTAATATATGATTCGACCGAAGCCTCAGATGTGAGCTTGAATGCCGCCATATCTCAGCTGCGGAGGGGAGAAAAAAGTGATCTTTCATGCTTTCAGGACCCTATCAAACACATAACGCAGCTATCCTAAGGCTGAAGAAGAAGTGCCTACTTGTGTGTGGGCCTGTAAAAGGCGCCATATTTATTGTTCGATTTTTCTTTTGCTTTACGTACCGAACAGTCTGCGCTAGCAACTCTGCTCAGTCGCGACCGTAAAGGGTGAAAACTACTAATGTCAGATCTGTTGTACTCGCAGTTTTTGACTCACAATTGTGAAGTAATGTGCTACTGGTAGACCGATTCAGGTAGCCGACGCACTTTCTAGACCCGTGTGTGAACAACGGACAGAATCAAAA
>NW_008766663.1:0-467 GCF_000715545.1 Opisthorchis viverrini
CAAATGCATTCCCAAACGGAAACACTGCTGAAAAAGCAGATATTTTGCACTAGGAACATTACGCATCGTTTGAGAAAGAAAGAAACGATCAACATTGTCCGACCTCGCTTAGTGTGACTTGTTAAGCAGTTATTTTGAATGTATGCCATCTCGGACAGCAGAGGTGTAACACGCCTGACAGCACCGACCGACATTAAATGTCATGCCTTCTTTCTCTACATTCAAGAGATTGATTCTTCTCGTCCAGGTGTCAGGAACCACTATATTTCACGAAACGCTTGTTCCCTAAAATACCATTAATTCTAGGAATGTAGCGGACACTCCAGTTTTGATATTTGACATTTTTGCGCCTTATTGTGATCGTGAGCTAGTCACTTTTCCTCACGGCTCTAATACTGCACAGGGGAAGATATGACTACCTGTTTAAATCGGCAAGCCGGACATCGGGGACAACTTGAGAGAAGTCC
>NW_008766664.1:0-467 GCF_000715545.1 Opisthorchis viverrini
ATAATGACGTTCGTCCGTCCGGTACTGAAAAGTGAACCAGACATCTCCTGCCACTTCCCCCTATTGTTCACACGTATTTTCGCTTTGCATTACCATGCTCTAATTCTAGAGATGAATTTCCTTGAAATATCAAAATTTCTTGGCATCATTACGAAGAACAATGATATGAATAGGGTCGAAATTTCCCCAAACAAGGTTCTGAAAATTCGATGTTTCACCATTCATATCTGATGAAGTAGGAATAGTGTGATCTCTTATCTTGCTGCTTGTACACTTGTGCAACACAATGACTGAGGTTGTGTATGAGTTTTGACCTGCACGATGCTGCGCCCCGTCAAAACCCGCCCCTTAGTCCATCTCCGATTCAAAACGCTGTCTTGATGCACGGCACACTAGCAAAAGAAAGGCCGCTCTAAAATCTTCCTTTCCTTGGCGAAATTAATGAAACATCAGGTGGACGATATCAA
>NW_008766665.1:0-467 GCF_000715545.1 Opisthorchis viverrini
TAATTGGATAAATCTATCTTATCAAGAACGAATTTTATCGAAGGGCTGCTTTTGTACAAAAGGCTTGATAGTAGAACAATATCTGGAGAGATTCAAGGACTTCTTGAAGGTACATGAGTTTTGGTTGCCAAAAGGCTTTTACTTTGACTTCAGTGACACTAACCTGGTTGTATGTAATCTCATCAGGTCTACCACTCTTAATGTGACCACCTTTTCTCTGTTTCTTCTGTTTTTGGTAATAGAACTCTGCACGGATTATCCGCATGTCCGTTTTCGGCGTGGATGAGAATAACAAGATCAGAGATAAGTTTTTGTTCCCTCAAAACAACCTGTGTATCACAAGCATTGATGTTCAGTCTGTGGAACCGGTGGATCAGCGCACACGAGATTCGCTCCAGAAATCCGTTCAATTGGCAATCGAGATAACCACTAATTCACAAGAGGCTGCTGCCCGGTGAGCTTGCCTT
>NW_008766666.1:0-467 GCF_000715545.1 Opisthorchis viverrini
ACCTAGAGAGTTGTTTTACTCTTATTTTCTTATAAGTTGGATGGATACCAAATTCTCCTCCGTTATTGATCAAGCATGGCGCCGCTGGTGTCGTATTCAGTCAAAATGATGGAAGAGCTCAAATGAACCAGTGCGCAGCAGTTGCTGTCTGCGCACCCCCAGTTGGTGACATTAGTCACCTAGCCATTTTGGTGATCCGTTTACCGGTCAATGGAACCAACTCAGCGTCAATCACCTAATAAATTTCAACATCCTGGTTTAACTCGGGTGTAGACAAATTCATCTAATAAATCTAGCCAGTGTAGTTGAAATTCAATAGATTTCGTCAACTGTTTCGCCAATACTGGCCATCAATTCGACGGAGCTTAGGTTAAATTTGATCAACTATCGCGAAAGTTGTTAAATGATTGGCGGTGTTTTTGGAGGCCATACGCGAGTTTTGTGGGTCTTAAATGTCTTCCAATCCT
>NW_008766667.1:0-467 GCF_000715545.1 Opisthorchis viverrini
AAATTTTGAAATATGGTTGAGTGCTCTACTCGTTTGCGGCAGATTGCTAACCAATACGTGGAAGTTAAAGTTTCATTCGAACTTTAAACAATGCTCACCCCATGTGTTTATCTGGTGTGCTCATTGATTCTAAAATGAATCTGCAGGTTTGTCTTCTTGCAGGTGAAACAAACTTCACTTTCGAAGATTTTAAATGCTGCGTCTAAGTGCTGAAAAGCTAAAGTTCCCTCTTGGTTGAAGATGATATACATTGTTATATTTATCAGCATCCTAGTCCTCTTAAATCTTAGTAGTTGACCTCAACAAACAAAAACCAATTGCCCTCACAAATCGACTGTAGCTTCCCACAAATCGTTGATTTGGCAGTAAGCAACACCAAACAACAGTACGTTCTGGTTGTTTTAGGTTCGGATGAAGCTGAATTAATCTAGTCCCATATTAGGCTTTCAAACATAAGATGGTGTTTT
>NW_008766668.1:0-467 GCF_000715545.1 Opisthorchis viverrini
AATGTCATCTAAGCGCTACTCTCAAGTATTTAGAGTTTCGTAAGGTGAGCAAGTACTAGTCATTATTTTGGTGACTACACATATGTGCTTGAAAACGACCGTGATCATTTACTCCCATGCTTGCTTCTATTATATTTCCACTCTGTGCATTCAAACACGAGAAATGACCGACGCGCGTTCTGAAATACCAAAATGGTCATTAATGTAGCGCTTACTTTACACTTCTTTTTGATGGATACTTAAATCTAACGAAATCCTACGTCCCTTGAAATTATTTTTATCAATCGAGCCAGCTTGTTTCACCAATCCGTATATTCTAGCATATAAGAACAAAATGCTTCCGTATTTCCTATACCCGGATACGAGGTATGTGTTCGACCGCATATCAAAAGACCAACATGAAGGATAGATTTTAGTGCACATCCTTTTTAGCTTCATTTCATTTGGGCTTCGTTCATAGCAAAATT
>NW_008766669.1:0-467 GCF_000715545.1 Opisthorchis viverrini
GTGTCTAAATAATTTTTCAAAGTATTTGCGTCAACCGAACGAATTTCATCGTCCACTGTTCTCACCGGTACTTTGGAGAAATAGTTTGTGGAACTGTTTATCGATCCGGCTAGAAGCGCAAGGGTTGTAGATTTTCCGGAACCAACACTTCCAAGGATGAGTATCGGACGTTTTTCAAGAATCAAATTTCCCAGTTCAAGGACCTAGAGAACAAAGTAAACATCACGTGACATCATTTCAGATATTGCCACCGTTTTTATGCCATTTCTACGCATTTAGGATGACGCTCTCATCCACCGCTGCCTTCTGATTCATTTGAAAAAAATCCTAATTCAATTCCGCTATACTGTTTTTTCATCGCTAGCAGGAACCAAACCATAGTGCCATTGGTGTCCACACATTCTGCGTCAATGCGTCAGCTTACCTTTCCACCGGGCGACAGAAGCAAACTGGCTTGCTACAGACCA
>NW_008766670.1:0-467 GCF_000715545.1 Opisthorchis viverrini
GTAGCTGTGTCATATGTCGGAGTAGTTGAACGGAGGTAGGATCTCCTTGGTCCACGCCGGCAAGTAAAACACGGAGGATGTGTTCATCGATGGCTACTGTTCGCTTATTCAAAGCATGTTTTAGTACATCGTATGGGTTTACATCGGGTGTCTCGAAGATGATGTCGGCAAGTTTGACGGCAACTTTAGGGGGAGGATGTGCAACAACGCAACCATAATTGTTTTGTTGCCACGGCACTCAAAAATTGCCTCTGGCTGAGCAAACCACAGTCTCGGAGGATGAAAACCGTAAGCTGATAGTTTTAAACTCAAAATATCTTGCGAGTCCAAAAGTAAATCGTTTGAATCAGACATGATAGGAATGAGGAAAAAAATGAATACGGGTGTTCTAGGTGATATACGTAAGAGAAATAGAACTAGGGCGCACCAATAATGTAGTGGTGTTCAAATAGCCTGTGAAAAAATCT
>NW_008766671.1:0-467 GCF_000715545.1 Opisthorchis viverrini
CACTGCTTCACAATTCAGCAGGTGAGTTGGCCACGTGGTGCCCGAAAACAAGTGGGCAAAATATGTATACCTTATTTGCCAATGCATTCACCCTCGGCGTCACATATGATGAGCATCAGTCCCAAAGAACTCCTAGTTAAACATCCAGAAAACGACATTTACGGTAGGGAATTTTGAGGCAAATCTGATGCTTATATCAATAGCGCTCTGGTGCTTTTCTGAAAATTGGACGGTGATCCCGAAACATGGTGTTCAACAGTTTGTGGGTCAGCTTCCGAAGCAACTTTATGTCTATGCCCGTTAGCACGTTGGCGAATCACGCAACGTGGAAAGTGATGTAGGTTAATCGGAAGATTAAACAATCAGACGTGTTCTGGAATAAGATCTCCTGTTCCTTGCAGTGAACATGTGAATATACCAACATTGACAGCAACTGAATGAAGTTTTCTGAGTACAGTTCAGTTCAG
>NW_008766672.1:0-467 GCF_000715545.1 Opisthorchis viverrini
ACAACGTGGGACATCTCATCAGATGCAGGGCAGAAGTCTATTTACCGGTTACCTTTCGTAAACCCACAAAGCATGATAATGATAACATGACCAAGTTGTGTACATTCCGTTCATGGCTCTTCTACAAAAGTTAGTTACGAAACGCCCGCCAGCCATATATATATATGCATATATATATATACGTATAAATATATATATTCGCATAAATACATTCCAGAGTGTAATATGGAGCACCCGGTCAGAAGTGGATCACGGGTTGTAGAATTCACCAAACCGCGAAGCACGATAATGATGTAGGATTAGCCCGTATACCAAGATATCTGAGGCGTCCGACGTAGAAACTTCGAAGCAGACAAAAAGTAATTTTATGAACCTTTCAGTAAATCTGGCGATGGATTTTCATGGAGGCTTTCGGATAAAAAATGGATGAGCAGATAATTCAGCAATAACTCGACACTCCCTCGGGA
>NW_008766673.1:0-467 GCF_000715545.1 Opisthorchis viverrini
GTTGAACCATCTCATTTACTCTGTTCACTTCAACATCATGGGACAGACTACTGTGATTTTCATCCTACCGGCTTGTTTAACAAGAGAGTCTTTCATTCCGCTGAAGGTAGTACGTCACCGACTCGAATATCCCGTCTGACTTGCGCTCACTTCTGCCTGATAAGCATTGATTTTTTTACAAAAAATTTCCGAAGTTTGTTAGTAACTTTCTGCAATTGTTATGAGCCCCGTATAAATCTCTGTCAGCAGTACCGTTATAACTGGGACTGATTGCTCACTGAACCTCAAAAGCTCAGGAACTTTCAGATACCTATTCAAACAAATAGATAAGTAAACGAAAAGAAGCTGCCAGCCAGATGAAACACCATTGAATTCAACCATAAACAGAACAAGTAATTCGGCCATACCATGTCCCAGCAGCACTGATGACAGAACCTGTCAAACAACCGGATAATATTTCCGTAATC
>NW_008766674.1:0-467 GCF_000715545.1 Opisthorchis viverrini
CTTGGTGGACTTCTACCCATAGACCAACTTGGAATGAGATGTTTTTGAGTGTCACGTATACAATGCTCAGCCAGTAGTTGGGGCGCACAAAGCGTGAAGCCTCTGTGAAGTTCAATCTCTCTTTATCTGACAAGCCGTATATTATCAGTCCGAGTGACATCAAGCAAAGAGGAACAGATTTCGCGGTTCTTTCGGGAGTTTCTCAAATCTAGAATGGATGTACATAAAATATTTTCCAAGAGCAAATGTACGATAATCTGCTAAGGCCATGATGTCAAAGCAAGGAATCGGTTACTTAGCCTAAACGCACGATCAAGTTGTTCTATCTGACAGNACGTGTAGTCTAAGCCACCAATGGACGATCAGTATTAATTGCGGCGAAACGAAACCGATTAACCTCACCTGCGTTTGTTCATTAGTCGCAATATGGCAGTGAAGAATATATTGAATTGGACTTGGGCAGACAA
>NW_008766675.1:0-467 GCF_000715545.1 Opisthorchis viverrini
GACCTCCCATGCTCTCACAAAAATTTGATGAGATGCGCAATGTGGAGTTGTGATTCGGATTTCGTTCTGTCGGTGAGGCAGAGGCCATGAAAATAATCGGGGGTGTGCATCCCATAAAGATCCAGTAGGGGGTTTCAAAGCCCTCGGCGTTTCGGCTCATTTTATGAATTTGACCCCCGAATTTCGAGGAGCTGAATGACAGTGTGATTAGTGCTCACTTTGGAAGGATATAGCGCCACTCACTCCTTATTGACAGAAACCATATTACGCTAGTGTGCAACAGTTGGCCGCTTCAGTGATGAACTCCCGGAGGTAAGTTTTATTCACGGGAAATACTTCTAGGCTACATATGGACGAAATTAAATTCAACATTTGTGGTATTTTATTTTGATTCTCACCTGTCTGCGAATGACTTCAATAAGAGGATGAAACGGTGTGCACGGCTTTCTGGTATCGGTTGGCTTCAA
>NW_008766676.1:0-467 GCF_000715545.1 Opisthorchis viverrini
CAGAATGACTTCCCGTATTTTGCTTCAAGCACGTATCTTTCACTACTTTGGATTTTACGATGCTCTCAAGTCTAGATATAGAGTCAGAAAACTTGTCTCTGTCGGGACGAAAGTTACATTATTTCCTGTACACTGACCCCAATTTCATATGATCCTACATGTTGGTTTACATGCCCCTCCCTCGTCGACGTCCGTAGGATCAGACGAACGTGGTGTGTCACTTGTGGTTTTCAGTGTTTCTGATTTTGTGTTGCAGGTTATACGGTTACCAGGACTATTCAGTTAGGATGGGTTGTGACGTATTTTCTGTGGCGTTCTTCTAAGCATGCTCATTGAAAAGTCATTATTTTGAATACCGTGGCTGGTTGCCACTATCAGGACTTTCCTCGAGGCCTTTGATGACCCGAGAGAATTCAAATAAAGCGCTAGGGCGGATAGTTTCAAAACAGTCAGGTGACATCTTAGAA
>NW_008766677.1:0-467 GCF_000715545.1 Opisthorchis viverrini
GAGATAATACAGTAGAGAACGAAATTCTCGTTAAAAAATTAGCTGCGAGGATCGGGGCGTGCAAAATCGGATGAATTCGACAATCTGATGTACTTGGCAAACTTGTGTGTATATCGCCATTCCGCCTAAAAAAGTTGTCCCTCTATTCTCTCCTTTTAAGCTCATGTTTAGTCAGCTCGATTATCCCTTAATCTAGAATCGAAATGATTCATTTTAGTTTTCATAACTATTCAGTGCAGTTTCTAGGCTCCGCAACTTAGTGACCAGCGCAGCACCTATCAGGGGGTGGGCTTGCCTTTTCTCACAATCCATCTAGTTGTATAGTTGGAAACATTGCTTACTGGGTAGCATAGACCAAAGTATTGTGACTAGGAGAAAATATCGGTGAAATCGTGAAAACGATCGATAGATCGTTCAGCTGCAACATCCTTACGATGCCATGCGAAGGAAGCACGAGGGCTGAGGTA
>NW_008766678.1:0-467 GCF_000715545.1 Opisthorchis viverrini
TTACTAAATAAGCATATAATCAGACTGTACTCGGTAGAACGGGAGCCAGAAGTTCATTGGGGCTAGACAAAACCGTCAGCGCCCGTTTTAGCCTTCAACCTATCATTCAGACAGAAGCCACCGTCAGTAGAGCTGAGTTGTACATTGTGAACCTCGGGAATGACGAAACTGATAGTAGGTTGTCCAGAGTAGCCTTCAAGACAAACTCTCTGAGTTGGATGTCTGAAAGACTAGAATGTTCTTGGTTCGAATCCAACGTGGGAATGTTGGATAATCCTGTCAAGGCTTGAGTAACCCATCAGTATCCCGACGTTCGTGTTTCTTTTGTTCGTGGAGCACAGCAGCTAGGCAGCAAACTATGGTCCAAAACGTTACAGAGGCCACTTCAAACTAGGTGAAAATTGAAACATTTCCGTCGAAGCAATTTATTCCATTCGTTCGAAAACAGTTATTCAAATTTGTGGGGC
>NW_008766679.1:0-467 GCF_000715545.1 Opisthorchis viverrini
ACATCTTACACCACGCAACAAATATCAAACAAAAAATTGTGTCCATTTAAAAGCCCATCATGTTCCAGGGCTCCACCCGTGGTTCGGCGGTAGGAAATCACCAGACGAAGCTCACGTGCTCACCGGATCTTCTAAGAGACGATGGTACTTCACAGGAAGAAATCAAGGATCTACAGACGTGTTTCCTAGTTAACTGAGTTGGTGCCGGCAGACATCTTCGTGAAAGTTCACCGGACTGAGTTCGTCACCCAGTTAGCGCACATCCGCGCCTGGGTTCAGAACCTGTGCGAAATCTGTGCAGAACTACTGCACTATTGTTCGGCTTTCAAGCCGCAGGAGATCGAGACGTTTAAGAGGCATCAGGGCTTTTATATTTGTCTCGCAGTATTGAAAAAATCACAATGCCCCGCATTTCCGTGTCCCTACCTAAGGTAAACCATCGACCGATTTAAGTGGTTTTGTTTTAG
>NW_008766680.1:0-467 GCF_000715545.1 Opisthorchis viverrini
GAAAATCGAAACCCTCAGATCATTCGTTTGTTGATGCGGCTCCAATATCCCCTTGTATTTTGGTATCCATGAGCTTTTTTATCCCCGAGAGAGGTGTACACATATTAGCTAGACCAGGAATGTGCGGAGAACACCAGCAGTGTGACCGGGCTGCAGGTGTGTATCGATCACTATCCGTTAGGTGGAAACTTTGCCGTCTAACCGCTCACATGTAAGGCTTGCTACCGCTGGTTAGGCTAAGTCAAACGTAGTTGGTTGGAAGATCGAACTGCTTGCCGGTTGAACTTCAGGGTGAGCTCTGGTTGGCCCAAAATATGAACGCAACAGCCAATCATCTTTCAGTATTCATTGAATGGCGTCCAGCATCTAGAAGGCGTTCGAATTTCCAGGATGTTATCGTCGACGCGCTATACAACGGATTTTGACCTGTTTTGGGGTGTTAATGCACTTTGTGTCATCATGGTTGT
>NW_008766681.1:0-467 GCF_000715545.1 Opisthorchis viverrini
CGTGTTCAACCTGCAGGACACTTGTGGTTCATGGAATGACCGCAGATTCAGAAGGGCGAAAAATGTCAAAGTCTTTGGGGAATGTGGTATCTCCAGAAGACTTACTGAATCAGAATAAAGGTTGTGTCGATATCCTCCGCCGTTGGGCAGCCTGCTCCGCTTTGGATTCTATCAGCACGGTGGGAAATAAAGAAATGAACCTGCACAGTGCATCTTACAGAGCGGTGAGTTGCGTTTTAGTTGGATTAGGCGCTTTGTGTGAAGCTCTCGTGGCTTGCAACTTCAGTCTACTACAGACTTTTGAGTGAATTTGGACGCTAGTTGTAACAAACTTGGTTATGCTCTCTCGCCCACACGGCAGAGTCGCAGACATGGACTTGTTCGCATTTCACCTGCACCTTGTTAGGAAAGGGTTTGAGGGGTTCTGGGACAACTATCCGTGGGTTTTCATAAAGGAAACTACTCAC
>NW_008766682.1:0-467 GCF_000715545.1 Opisthorchis viverrini
CGACGTAGAGTCACGAATATCGTACTAACTGGAATAGGAAGCGGCCCATGCAGCACGTCCAGCTGAATCGGAAAATCACGAACAAGCGCTCTAAGTGGATCCATTCGGGAATAATGTCAGAACCAAATTTATATGCAACTGAGCGTAGTTCTCAATTTCGGCTCAGATTGAATCTCAGATTCAAGCGATCAAGGTTACTCTGGAACGTCTCTCATTTTTTGCCTCGCACATCGTTGTTCATACTCTAATGAAGTGGCTGAAACCTTCCATATCATAGGCTCCTGCCATTGCATTTGAACTAACCTTCCTTCAGTTCAACTTCGAGGATTTTGTTACTAATCATGGCCCTGGAAGCCTCAACCGCACGGTCTGTTGCTGACGACCAATCAACCAGGGGCGGTGCTTCCCTGACACGTGCCGCACCGTGAAGTAGACACTTTTGTCCCAGCAGATGTGGCCTCCACTCA
>NW_008766683.1:0-467 GCF_000715545.1 Opisthorchis viverrini
AAACACCTGCTTTTCTGCTTGAGCGGCGAAGGATATTATTGTTACGTGTTTTCTTTTTGGCAAAATAGTAGCCCCCAACACAGTTTTCAACCACTTTGATGCTGCTGTAAACGAGAAGTGGAAAATGTACGCGTTCGAATGTGCGCGTTGTCCTAACTTGGTCTCGTTGGGCTTTGATCTTCACTTCCAAGACAATTAAATGTGTAATAAAGCAACCAAATACAAAAACGTAGGTGGAGGAGGACCTACGCCTGTATGAGGAGTATTGAGGGAGCAAAAGCTCGTCACGAAGCAGAAGGAACTTTGTGATTTTAAACTCATTAAGTATCAAAAACCATGACCGGCAATGATCGCTGTAGCCTATATTCGATAAGAAGGATGGTTGCTCTGAAAAAGACCAAGCCTAAATTGGAGCCAAACAGCATTTCACTTATCGAGCGAAAAAAAGACGAGATGTCTGGACATAT
>NW_008766684.1:0-467 GCF_000715545.1 Opisthorchis viverrini
CCACAAAGCCTTCGAATTCGGGAAAGGCCATTGCCGGCCAGTAATGGCAACCGGCTCCTCTACTTGTCGCCTTTGCTTCGTATATGACCGCTCCACATCTTGAGTTTCCTCATTGATACCGGTGCTGAGGTTAGTGTAATTCCTCCTACACGCAAGCATAACCTACAGCCGGTGTCATACATTCTGCAAGCAGCCAACGGTACGAGCATTAAGACCTATGGTGAAAAGCTTCTTACTCTCGATCTAGGTCTTCGCCGTCAGTTTCCGTGGGTTTCCACGGTGGCCGACGTTAAAAAACCCATTATTGGACTGGACTTCCTCACGTCATTTGGTCTCACGGTTGATCTCCACAGACGACAGTTACTTGACAATTCAAAGACTCTCTCCATAAATTGGAATCCGCCCAGCTTTGCCGGATAACCGTTACACAGCACTTCATCGTCAATTTCCAGAGATCCTGAAACCTG
>NW_008766685.1:0-467 GCF_000715545.1 Opisthorchis viverrini
GTTGCACTTTTCACAAAACCGATAACGCGACAACCATGGTGATGACGATCCCGTCGATGACAAATGGGTGGTAATAGTGACAATGCTGGGCGGTGATATTCATGTCAACTTATTTCCACCCAGCCATATGGACACCCGATTGGACAACACAAACTTTGATTGGAACAGTGAGGTCACGTCGCTGACGAGGTGTTAACTTTTCTCGGTCGCTAATGGATACAGTAATTAAAGACATCCAACGAGAGGAGGGGTAGTCGGAGACTCGTGCCAAAATAGACACATAATGGTTGTTGCTGTTGTTGTTTTTATGCAAACAAAGCTTGCTATCTCAACCTAATCAGCATTGTCCCTCCGAATGCCATCTTCGAGGTATTTGGACGGCGAATGACTTTCTGGGATCAGCGGAATAACCTGTGACCACGAGATGCCTCTCAGTCGATCAAGCCAAATCGCAGGGTGTAGAATGA
>NW_008766686.1:0-467 GCF_000715545.1 Opisthorchis viverrini
ATAAGCGTATCCAACAGTAAGAACGATTTCACCTACGCTTTGAGTAGAATTCCCGACTCAAGTATATTCTAAATTAGGTACGCAGGACGTCACTGGAGAAATTTGAAAACCGGGTAGAAAGGTCCACACCGAAGTGGGTCAGGATTCATGAAATAATCATTCTTTGTTGTTTACATAACTATTTCACTGAAGACGGATCCTGATGTGCGTACCGATTCTCATCGAGCAACAGGAATCTGGTGAGCTACGCACTGTAATAACGTAGTATCAATAACATGTTTCGCATAATTCCCTTCCTGCGACAACATGTCATCCGCGTACAATCAGTTTACAAGGCCATATGTTTCAGCGGACATGGTCAAACTGGAAGGCATGCTTTTATAGTCCAGCTCCGTTTGTACTAGTCCACAGAAGGAGCACAGCCCCTCAAATCTTACAGCCACTCCTTTTCCCGCTATTGATTAAGG
>NW_008766687.1:0-467 GCF_000715545.1 Opisthorchis viverrini
GCAACCCTGTGAGTAGTTTCCTTTAGGAATCCTTACTTCTTCTTGATGACCCTATCCCAGACTCAGGGGTTGCTAAGGGAACCCGGATTCCTCACCTAGAGCTTGTGTAAATTCAAAAATGTTGGATGAATTCGGTTTAGGTGAGCTTTTATCGGGTTGTCGAGTGAGTGACACGAGCCTCATTCTTCTCAGTAGCTACTGGGAGCTATCAAAGTTCATCAAAACGCTTGGCTTTAAAATCCCAGGTCTCGAAGACCTTGCCGAAACTCGTAGGACGATTATCTTTCTTTGAGGAGAAAGGTGTGTTTGTATTTATGAAATATGTGGATGGATCTATACCGTGTGATCGGGTTATTGATTAAGGACTCCGCGAATCGGGGCCTAATAGTGAAATAGTCTGGCTATACCACGACACGGTGGCCCTCTTACTACTTGCTATGCGTTGCAAGTACGTCTTTCAACCATCC
>NW_008766688.1:0-467 GCF_000715545.1 Opisthorchis viverrini
TAAAATTAGTGTAGGAAACCTACTGTCTGGTTTCTTTAAAACTGATCTAAGTGGGCTACAACGTTACCCATCAAATGATTTTAGAAAGATGGATCTGACATTCAGTATTAAAAACTGTGCCATCCTAATTATCTGTGTTTTCTGCTGTCCTTTATAGATTATAGCACTTGGGAATTTGATAAGGCAAACAATGAAGACCATTGGTTTTGGTAACAAGTCAAAGCAAACCAAACGGGCGTACCAAACTTCTTTCGGGTTGCTTTATTCAAGTACATCCCAGCGCACTCATTCAAATACACACTCATTCAAATACATGACGTCGAAATGATGTCTAAATTCGGTTCTGTTCGTAGAAGCAGACATCAAATTCGAAGGGCTGGCTGAAATCGTGTTATTGATGTCCCGTGTAATCTGAGCTATTTATTGATGAGTAAATGGAACTTAGGCGGAGAATGAAAAGTGAATAG
>NW_008766689.1:0-467 GCF_000715545.1 Opisthorchis viverrini
AATGTAGACATCTAAGTATCCTCTGTAAACTTCTAGATGTTTACCGGGTTTTCAAATGAGACTCAGATAATCTTTGGAATGCGGATGGGTCCACATTGGTTTTACACGTTTCTTTCCAACTTATTTGAAAATATTTAGAAGAGAATTAGGAAAAATCGATTGAAATCTCCTCAAGAATCTAGAAATTTCTAGAAATGTGCAGCAGGGCGGGCTGCACACTAGTATTTCAACCAAAACTTGGTGATTAATTCTGTACTTCTGTAATACTGTAAACCTCACATGGAACCCAGCTTAATCTCTCGTTTGTGATGTTTCAAAACAATTGAATGTGCACCCGGTCATTTCATGTTTCGGTTGGTACGATTTTTGAGAGATCGCGAGACATGTATAGACATAAAACACTGGTTTTCTAAAAGTTCTTCGACATCTGACGACTGGTTTCGCTGTTCTCAAGGCTCATCAGGTAG
>NW_008766690.1:0-467 GCF_000715545.1 Opisthorchis viverrini
GAATATTTATAAAGAATCGTCACATATATGTTTAAATTTGTGTACAGTCTGCTTTGTTCCGCAATACTATCTCTGAGTTGCAGTGTTCCAGAATACACCGTGATTTTTCCCTGTTGCTAAACATGTGGTTTTCCTCCGACACTTGATGTCCAATGTAAAGTTTATAGATCTATTAACCGGTGTGAATAGTCTTTCATCCAAGGTCTTCATAAGAAGGGGATGTGATGTTGGTGTGTTTGCTGTGACTTTATTTTAGAAGCAAAATTCATCATAGTTTAACTTCAGTAGTTGAATCCCAGCGAGATGTGATACCTTCGTTGTTAACTTATTACCGTGTGGAATTAGGCTATCCCAGAAGCTCAAGGCGTCCATCAAATATGCTCTGTGTGCGTCTTGTACCCATTCACCTCTTTCATAAATTTAGCAAAGGCTCCATTAGTTGCGTAAGAAATAAATAAATCAGACTG
>NW_008766691.1:0-467 GCF_000715545.1 Opisthorchis viverrini
TACGTTTTGGGAATGTGACCAACAACCGCTCGGAGAACGACAAAGAGGCATGTGAATAGGCGCGTGCATCACGCCGAGGTCCTGAACCGCGCCAACCAGAATGTCTCCAAGCAAACCAGATGGCTCAGGCCCAAGTATGAGACGGGAATTATAAACCACTAGGTAAGTAAGCAGACAAAATCCAATTACACCAAGATGCTTAAATGCTGTTACCGAAGACTGCCTGTGAAGTTTCCCTTGCAGCATCCTCGTCTCGTGAAGTTCAACTTCAGAAAAACTAAACTGGAGCGATCATCACTTACGCGTGTATCAGCAATGCCTACGAATAAAGACGCAATTCGCCAACGGTGTTTTCGTGGATTTATGGCGGGCGCATTGTCAACAAGCACAGTATGAAGGGCCATCGCTAACCATTGACTTAAGTTACCGTGCATAGGGGAGGCCTCATAACCAGCGTTGCACATAAC
>NW_008766692.1:0-467 GCF_000715545.1 Opisthorchis viverrini
CGGCCCAATTATAGAGAAAATGCCATTTGTACTCCATGCAGACGAAACAAAAATGATGGAATGATGTTGTTTTCGGTGGAATAGCACATAAAAACTAATGGTGTGAACGGTGGACACTATCTGCCATTCTGCCTATATTATTTTGAACGCATCGGTCGCAATTTCGTAAACCGGCATCCTATTTCGTAATCCTAGATTTCCAGCAGTTTAAGATATTTCATTGAATTCGTNGTCACCCATTTGTATTTTGAATAAAGTCTGCGCCAAGCAGCTTCAATTATATAAGGATCAGTAGTCTGGGGATGCACATTGGGAATTTGTTTCTTCTGGTTCGAACGACGATGACATCACTTAATGTGGAGGAGTTGGACAGCACAATTTACAAGTTTGTTATTGGCTTCATGCTTCTTCAACACTGTCATTTGCGTCGTTATAATTAAATTTTGTCCACCATCCCTGGTGGAGAA
>NW_008766693.1:0-467 GCF_000715545.1 Opisthorchis viverrini
GTAGTTATCAAAATGAAGAAGAAAAAAATAAAGTAAATAGAGAAGTAGAAGAAATAACTAAGAAAATATTTAATGCTGATGCTATGTTAAGACTTCCTACTGATAAAAAATATGCTATTAAAGCTACTCCACTAATTTTAGAAACTCAACTAAACATTACTAGAATTCCAGGCCTTTTAGATACTGCTATAGAATCTGGTTATGAGGTTGCAAATGAGAAATTTAAAACAGCAATATTAGATGAATTTAAAAAATTATCTCAAAATGATGAATATCGCGAATTAATGATCAATGGTCATAAATTTGGTATTTTGAATTCATTAGATGAAAAGATACCTAATGAAAAAGTTAGAACAAAAGTTAAAAAAATAGTAACAAAAGTTTTTGAAAATGAAACATTCAAAACAGCATTCTTGGAATCTAAATCATCTGTTAGCTTAATAAACTTATAAGACTTAGAATGAATT
>NW_008766694.1:0-467 GCF_000715545.1 Opisthorchis viverrini
ATGCCGCCCAGACAAGGTTAATTAGGGTCGTGTGCACTGCATTTAATAACTTGTTCATTTTAACAGCATGGTGTGCGGTTCGACCGCATTAGACTGTATACAATTATTATTTTTGAGCTCGGAAAGTTGTACAATCGAAATCGATATTAAATATGACCGTCGGTGAACGACGAATGGGGTCCAGTATGTTTGTGGAAACTTAGAATGAACAAGGTCTCTTGCAAAAGACTGATCCAAATACTACAACGGCTCTCCTGTTTGACTGAAGTTCGCGAAAGACAGTAGTAGTTATTGGAACACGGCGGCTAAATCGACTACTCTGGAAACTCGTCTGAAAATAGCAACACACTGGTGATCGACAGATCTAGCCGAGATCCGAAGGTCGGATTCGAACAAGGTGCTTTACATTAGGTGAATTTGCCTTTTACCAATTGGACCATGACACCTCACATTCACTGCTACTGGAA
>NW_008766695.1:0-467 GCF_000715545.1 Opisthorchis viverrini
CTGGGGCCTCACCCTTACTCTCTGGTCTCGACAGCCAATCAGCCCATTGGTTCTCCTTCCCTGGATCGTGCCTGGTAGTGAAGTTGTACTCTTGCAACCGAAGCATCCAGCGGGCTAGCTTTTCGTCAAGACCTCTGGCGGATCTGGCGAGGATCTCTCACATCCACTCCAAAGTTTTGTGATTTGCCCCGACATGGAATCTTTTTCAAGTAGATAGGTACTCCAATTATCCGGGGCCCAGACGATCGCTGAATGCTCTCGCTAGTTGAGTTGTTCTGCTAAGCGTTGTTCAAGGCACGGCTAACACATTCGATTACTAAATCCTTTTGCTTTATGGATGCATCGATACCGAGGTAACCAGCGTCCGTTGCAACAGTAAACGTCTCTCCGAGCCTGGGCAGTTGCTGTTCCAACATCCGTGCTTTGACACATTAAAATTCCTCATGTGATTTCCTTGTCAATTCGAA
>NW_008766696.1:0-467 GCF_000715545.1 Opisthorchis viverrini
CGGACTGACTTGCATGCAGCTGGTGAGCGTCGATGGATATGTGCTTTTCTGAAAATCGTGAGAATGACATATTACGATCCGCTGAGTTCACGGTATTGTAAAGGACAATGCACAATAGGGCATATCTGCTCAAGGTACATCTGAACTGAATACCATGCGGTTGGCACACTGTGGGTTAGATTCGTTCAACGTTCTCCGAATAGGATTGACCACTATCTGGAAAATCTATTTGCCACGATTCGATGTGCGACCTTACTGAACACTCAAAACTGTTCGCCACCATAAGGACCAGGCACGCACTTCGGTGTGGTGATTCTCTTGGCAACTTTCCTCGTTGGTTTAGACATAGCATTGGTTGACAAAAACCCCTCACTATATAGGTCAAAACCAAGCACAGCGTTTATCGTTTGATCCCACATAAACGGTTGCCGCTGGCGGCTATGAACCTCACAAACGAACGTTTGTGA
>NW_008766697.1:0-466 GCF_000715545.1 Opisthorchis viverrini
TAAAGCATTGATTGCCCTTAATCCATTTGACTTGCACAACCCGGAGATAAAGGTCCTAGAACTTAATATACTCCTCGCTTTCGTCAGTCACTGGAGTTGAATCGCCTGTTGTGTAGACAAGAGGCACAAACAGAGTTCGTTCAACTTATAAACCATTCTCTGGACCGAATGCGTGTTTTCCAATCTGTGTCAGGTAGAAACAACCTGGCTAGCCTGGTGATTGCTGGCGTCCCGCGGATGGCATGTGCGGTCAGATCAGTTTGGCCTCTGTTTCCATGGTACTGACGGAACGGAAATCTATCGTTGTCACCTGATCGACAACCACGAACCGAGTGCCGATGGTTGTGATTGCAAAATAACAAAAGTATGCCGAATTGTCCTTGAAAATCCAACAGAGGTAGTTAAATTGGCAACTGATGCTAAGCAGAACAGCCCCAAACTCCGTTACAGGTTTCGAGAGTCGACC
>NW_008766698.1:0-466 GCF_000715545.1 Opisthorchis viverrini
TCGACTTCTCAAAAGCATTCGATCGGGTCCTATGTGTCCCGCTCGAGTCTGTTCATCAGCCCGAACATTTCTTGCAAAGGTACCGGGTTCCATTGGACTTCCTCGAGGTTCCGTTTTCGGACCACTAGTGTTTCTGATGTACGTCGACGACTTTGCGGATATTCTTGCAAGTCCCTGTCTTTGTGGACGACTACAAATCCTAGAGTTCTAGTGCCACTGCCATTCAAATGAATGTAGATGCTTTGGTACAAAAACGTTCGCTGACGTCATGCATGGTGAGATTAGACCAGGAAACATCACAAAGACGGATATCAGAAAGGTGTCTAGTGTCTAGCTCTCCTAAAACGCGTCCTTCTCAAAGCACAAAGAAGAATCGGCTCAAAATGTGTTCGAATACCTTTTGAGCCGATCGTTGTTCTGCAGATGATTCGGCGCATCTTCTCCCGTATCACTAGCATGGACTTCC
>NW_008766699.1:0-466 GCF_000715545.1 Opisthorchis viverrini
TATTCCAATAAGGACTGGATTAATCAGGTCTTGGCAACAATGGGATTCTTGTACGTTCCTCTTTCGTATATTTTTATCGGTTCTGGCACACCACCACTACTGCATGGGTTTAAAATTCGGTTTAAAGTGAATACTGTGCTCCATTTTTGGCGCTTTAGACTGGTCGATCGGCGACGTTATTCTGTGGTGTATAAGAGAGTGCTCTACAGCTGTAGTTTTCCAAATGGCACTAAATGTAGGAAGTTTTGTGGGCCTGCACTGTGCCCGAGCAATTGACAACTCCTACCCCTACCCTGAAGCGGTAGCTGATGTTGCTTGGAAACGCTTGGCGGAGCAGCATTTGGTTTGCCCAATGGCACAATAGCCTTTTAGCTGCCTACGGTTAACTATGTGGTGTCAGGTTAGTTGATACGTTGCCGTTCCTCTTTGTCAATTGGATTTGAACTCATTTGAATGAGGCAGCTGC
>NW_008766700.1:0-466 GCF_000715545.1 Opisthorchis viverrini
CTCAACCTGGATTTTGCATGAAGCACTGCGCGCAGACGAATACTGATGCTTGAACTTCACTCATATTTGCTAGTATGTACCTAGCTTCTCATTACTGTGGTCTCTACCTCAACGTCAACGGAGTTTATGTGGTAGCGGTGCGCTTGGCTACAAGAGCTTTACTGCGTACCATGATTTCCACCCTACTGTCTTTCTGCTATATCTAGTGGGATGTAGAATACACAAGCTTATCGATCTGTGAGAATCCAGTGCATGAAATAACGAATCTGCAGGTTTTCTAAACTTGCAGTGAAATTCGGTTGAGTCTTGTAGGCGAAAATTCTGCTGATCAGGATTGTGAGGGTCTTTGTCTANGATTTTCGGGTGGCCTGTTCTTTTCGAGTTTGCCTGGTTTCTTTGCCAGCAACGCTTTTTTGTGAAAGATTTTTAGAGCCGTTCTCGGTGTACGGTAGCATCAACTGCTCGG
>NW_008766701.1:0-466 GCF_000715545.1 Opisthorchis viverrini
GGACAGCAACGTCTGATGGAACTAATCCCATGAAGTTGCTCTCGGGAGTCGAACTGGGCGATCAAGCACCATCAAAACGCCTGCGACACAGGCAAAGTCTGCTTTGCGCCAGTTCGTCGGATGAATCGATTTTAAAGCAACTATGGATGCAGTGTCTTCCCTTAAATACACGTTAGATATTGGCCACCCAGTCTAAAGTCCCGCAATCGTCACTCTCAAAGACAGCAGAGAAAATCCTTGAGTGCCTCGCAAACCGTTTAAGTGCCTCAGCGTCACAACAACAGTAAGTCTAGTGATGAGCCGGTTCTAGGATGACTCGATCTGGCGCAAACGCAAATCAACCAACTCGTAGCTACTGTTAACACTGTAGTTACAAGTCCCGAAACAGTTTTCCGCGAACCACGCACCCCATCACGGGAACATAAAGGCCACCGTCTTTAACATACGCGGTTCAACGACAAGGCTT
>NW_008766702.1:0-466 GCF_000715545.1 Opisthorchis viverrini
CGAGAACAATAGGCGCTGAAAATATGATATGTATTTCGTATTTCATACTCGCGCATAGGCCATTTGCTGAGCCGAAAGGCTCCCTGGATGGCATGTTCTGCGGTAGCGGATTGGGACATGTAAATTTTCAACCGCTTGTTCATGATCTTAATACGGTTGTTGGTCACAGCTGTGACATAATCCAAACGGTGCTGCACGTAAGTGACTCTCGGGTGGTAGGCAATCAATTCGTACTTAGATGGGAGACAAAGCCGTGGTCGATCCTGCTAAGATTTTTTAATTATGGTGGATTCTACGTGATATTGCCCGACGCGAAATTGCTTACCCAGCCACGTTGCCAAAGGGAGTCATGCAGTGGAATGTGTTCCGTCTGCGTTTGTAAATTGTCTTTAAAGGAGTCGATATGGTCATAACGGAACATGCGGTTTTAAAATGGCTTGCTGTGTGTAAAAATAGCACTGCATTA
>NW_008766703.1:0-466 GCF_000715545.1 Opisthorchis viverrini
CAAGCCCGTTGTTCATGGAACAAGTGTATTCTGAGCCGATAAGGTGATGACAAAGAAAACATCATTTGAAGGCTCACTTTACGGTGTCTTATCATCCTATCAGAAAGTCTCGTTGAACAGAGTAACCACGATATGGTTAGTGTGAACCAATCAACGAACATAAGGCGTCCAAATTTGTTCGCTCCTCGGCAGTTGTGTGAAAGGAGGACCTTCCCAAAATATCTAAAACACAGGAGTAATTACCACCTTTGGAATACTTGGCACGTTAACAGATTGATGTGGAAAGCCACCGCACCTTCTTTGGGCTCATATTAGCTTCTATTCAGTGTTCTGAAAATTGAAAGTCAGTATGGTTTGTGTCGAGTGAACCCATACAATACCCCTTTTCTTAATCCTGTTTAAGTTTTCGCAGCGGTGAGTACTGCCATCTATCTTTTTAATGTTTTCGCTTGGTGATGCTAGACCT
>NW_008766704.1:0-466 GCF_000715545.1 Opisthorchis viverrini
GCTGTCTTTGATGATGATCACTCCTACTGCAGTCTGATTGAGTTCGTACCTGCATCATTTTGCTTTTGTGACTATTTGAGTTCAGAATAGAAAGTCGGGAATTTCGGTCCTCGATATGCTCTGCTCAAAGTAGCAGAGACCGTCATCCGTGGGCTGAAGAAACTAAGAGAACCAGGTGCCGAAAATGACGAACGTTGTAACGAAATGGACGTAACTGCAACCTAAGTTAGTGAGCTCGAGATAGCTCAGTGACTAAGTTACGAAATTACTGACTGGAAGGTCCGAGGTTCAAACTCAACCCCAGAATCTCGACTGATTCTGTCTAGGCTATGATAGGTTGACAGTATAACAGATTTCGTTCTCACTTCGGAGTGGCATGACAGCCAGGCACCCAAAAGGGTATGGTATTCTTTAAATGAATGTCCCGCACAAAGTCCAATACTTAAGACATAGAAGTATACTTTTT
>NW_008766705.1:0-466 GCF_000715545.1 Opisthorchis viverrini
TCCGCCTCTAGGTTTCTGACACTCTGAATAAGGCAGCGAAAACAGCGCTCGTTTCGGCAGGTGCTGATTGAGCATTCGTGACAAATAATCCAGCCACCTTGGCTTGCAGTGCTCGGTGCATTTCTTGGGTGGAATACTGTCTTCTCCAACAAAGGCATGATCACCTCATTCGTTGGTTCCTGTTTGACTTCAGCTATACTTTGAGGCATCGGCAATCAAGGACCTGAGAATGCCTCAAATTCCACACCCGAATTGGCAAAGTTTCACAACCGTTCAGGCCACACTTCAGTCTGACATTCAGGTCCGTTGAGACCCAGTGATACGCACTTTTGATGCCATAAGTAGCTTTTTCGGATTCGTGCGTTGATTTCGTCTGTCACAATGCCATCAGAGCTCATGCATCATCCGAGATACGCATAATGTTCCACAGACTCCACTGTGACTCCATGAAGCCCCAGAGACATGT
>NW_008766706.1:0-466 GCF_000715545.1 Opisthorchis viverrini
TAAGTTTGCGTCTTAACCACTGAGTTATCTTGACCCAATCAAAAGGCCTTAACTACACTCAAAAGCCAGTTAGACAGCCGCCGTCAGAACGACGAAAAAGTGCGACCTAACTTGAAAAGGATTCTGTAAGAGGTAGTTCAGTAGCGCGCTTATCGCAAAAATCTTTGGGAACTTTACCACAGTCTACGGCATTGAGATTTAGGATTCTTGCAAAAATAATTTCGCATATCTCGTGGCGTGATTCTGCGCACAAGGTTTCCAGTAGGCAAGTTGCGCGTAACTTATTCGACCCAGACTCCAAAATTTGGCTTAGAAAGAAACTTACGTGTTTAGTCACTCCCAGATGGTCCCAGATGATTCTATAAACACATGCCAAACGGGTGCAACACCCTTTCGGTGTTAAGGTCCCATGTGACCGAAGGAAACATGAGGGTTGAGATACCGCCAGGTTTTCCAAGCCTAGACA
>NW_008766707.1:0-466 GCF_000715545.1 Opisthorchis viverrini
TTCGCTTGTGCGTTCTGTCAAGCTAATGGCAGTGTTCCTGCCGTGAGCAATTTCACCCCCACTACGCTGGTCGCATGCTGCTAAGCCGCGTTTGATATGCTTCACCAACGCACCTGTTATCCGGAACGTGTGGGACCGATGATGACTGTGGGACTCGTCATTCTCTGAACATGCACGTTTTCCATGTCTGGACGCTTCCCAACAGCGCTGAAGGATGATTCGTCCACTCATACGGCGTTACAAGCGAGCAGAGAAAGAGCTCCTTGGAAACGCTGCTAAAGTATAGTTGCACTGTGCACAAGGATGCAGTTATCGCGTCTGTCGTCAGTCAACTGTCATTCCATCTCAAAAAAGACGCTTTTAACATAAAAAAGAGGTTCGGCTGAACTTCTCTCTAAAAGCATATTTTTGTGTACATTGTAGTAATTGCGGTTCACATGTAATTTGGTTTCAAGTAAAACATAAG
>NW_008766708.1:0-466 GCF_000715545.1 Opisthorchis viverrini
ATTATAGTGAGGAATTTACTCTCTGATACATCCATCGCTCGTGGGATACTTGCCAACATAACAGATGTACACATAGAGTCACATAAATCAATCTGAGCTAATTTCGTTGGAGTCCATATAGGTGTATATAATTGTAAACAATTTACCGAATAACTAAGCTTTTTATCTTCCGCTAGTCTGCTAGAAAGTGGCAACCGGATTCTTCCGAAGATTTGTGAAAACTGGAGCTAGATCACGTGTGTTTATTGCTGGATATTCTTTTCCATTTCAGGTTTTGCGCAGTCAGGTTTTGGCACAAAACGCCTGCTACTAAAAGGTATCCTTTTATACGAGCGTTTGCTGTATTATTGGACAATGAACGCCAATAAATGGTTTCGTATCTATACCGAAATGTATGCTAAACTGTCATAGTGACAACTGTTTCCTTAAGCTTGCAAATTTATTGAACAAAAGTATTTGCTGATAA
>NW_008766709.1:0-466 GCF_000715545.1 Opisthorchis viverrini
CGTGCTTACCTGATTGCCTCTAAGAAGAGTGAGCAACATGGCTTTCTGTCAACGTGTTTCACCGACCATCCCATTAGTGTATTAGTACCAGGCTTCTTGCAGCTTCCCAATCTGTGAGTCGAAATACGAGCTCGTCGATAAATTGCCTCATCGTTCCCCCCTTTTTAATATTGATGTTTACTTTTGTTGTCTGAATGCCCCTAAAACTGCAGTCTTTGCGACGACGGCAGCCAACGTACATGAAGAAAGCTCGACAAGCGAATTGATATTTGTCTAGCAAACGAATACACGTACGCTTGGATTAGGGACACGGAGCACGTGATTTTTATCAAATCTGTTGCAGATAAACCTATCAGTTGTGGATTGGTAGTCCGTTGGTAGTCAGCGGCCAGTGGTAGTCCGCCTCTTTGTGTATTCCTAATGAGTTAGCGATACGTGCTTAATAAGTGTGAATCCTTGGGTGACA
>NW_008766710.1:0-466 GCF_000715545.1 Opisthorchis viverrini
AGTCACTGTCCTTTCACAATAGCCAACCCTACCGGGTCTGCTAAGCTCAGCTTCGCGCAAACTGCATCTTTTTTTAGTTTGATGAAGACTTACCAGGTTGTCCTTGTTTATGAGTATTGAATAAACTTTTACGGTAATCCCTCTTTTACCGATCTTCCGGTGTATTTCTCAGTTGACTTAAACACAATGGGATTAGGTTGATAGCACCGAAGAGTAGTTCAATTGTACTTCCAGTGTTCTTGACAAATTCGATTAGCCTTGAGAATAAAAGCGCACCTGAATCATAAGAAGATTTTCAGTTACACGGCGCAAACCTGAGGAATTCGACTACTGTTTATCTGTTTACCGTCTCTGTTTTCGAAACACGTGACTACGAGGCTGGACGCTCGAAACAGCCAGTCACATGACGTAGGAAATAAAAGCACAAACAAGATAGGGGAAGACAAAGGGTGCAACATTTCGAGTA
>NW_008766711.1:0-466 GCF_000715545.1 Opisthorchis viverrini
CAGCAATCTTGTGAGTAGTTTCCCACATGTATATTTGAATCCAGTCCATGTATCCCGACTAAGTTGGGATGCAAGTGGTCTAGACAGTGTTGGTGACAATGCAGTGCATATGCCGATCGGCTTGCAGATGCATTTTGTTGCGACACATTCCGGCTTTTCCCGAAACAGTCCTCAAAGATGACAAGTATCACAAAGCACGTCCTCATTGAACAACTGATATTTCGTGTCACTGTACTCGTTACTGTTCTGCATAACATCAGGATATTTTCATAGGTAAAAAATGGGAATTCGGCAGGATTCACAAATTTGGTTTCGTTTAGAAATATTATTCCCTTTGAGAGATAAACGTGATACGACTGATCAGATTCGTCCTCTTGTTTGGTGAGTTCTCTCCCAACCCCCTTTGATACCTGCCCCCTGATGACGGAACAGGTGGACAGTACTTCCCGACATTTCAGCATAGACT
>NW_008766712.1:0-466 GCF_000715545.1 Opisthorchis viverrini
CGGTCCTTCTGCAGTGGTTTACTGGACAGACATATGAGCAAGGTGGCAAACACGTCCCATGCAGTACTTACAAGAATAATAACAACACAATCCACAAGGGAGTGCGCCTGTGCAACTTATTCCGTGCATAACCATAGCAAGTGTATTAATGGACACTCGGGACCTAATGATGACCCACGTGCAAGCAACACTCAGGCCTTTTATTCCTTAGCATGTGACCAGGACTCAGGCCACACTTACTCACATGATTCGCAGCGGGTGCAGACAACACCACACAGGTGTTAGAGAACACTTTGCTAATGAACCTCGGGTCACTTCCGGCACTCCAAATCACTTGTCGGAGGCCGATGTTCTTAAACTAATTGGCAACTCACCGTAAGATGGGCGGATCACACAAATACAGAAACTGTTGTTCAATGCAACTCAACCACATCCTGATCATTATCAGCTGTGAGAACCGCGTACT
>NW_008766713.1:0-466 GCF_000715545.1 Opisthorchis viverrini
TGAACGGAGCAGTGGTCGACAAGTGTAACCAGTCAAGTCCGTGTGACCTTGAAAGCCTGACCACGTGGTGGGCATCTGTGTGCTGTCAATGACTCGTTTTTTTACGACACTGCAGGCTGAACGATAACAAGATCGGCAAACAGATGGGATCTAAACCAATGGAATTAAGAGTAGTATCGATTTAGAGAAGGCAAACAAACCCTTTAAAGTATACTTGTACTTACCGTTTATTTTGTCACACGGACATTGGGCAAGTAATTTTTGCAACTTCCGGATAAACGTTTTTTCCTCCGGAGATAATCCCCTTTCTGATTGGTCAGTCAGAAACGAACGAGGACTATTCACGTCCCACCTACATCACACTCACTTGGTTTGTTTTAATTCCCAACACCACATTCTTGCGGAAGCGTATTGTTTCAAAGGCATGTCCGTTTTGTAACACACTCATGTGAGCACACGGGAGCAC
>NW_008766714.1:0-466 GCF_000715545.1 Opisthorchis viverrini
AGATCACGGCCTCAGCACAGGATCGCACATCCCCTTTCCCTCGCAAAAAATTTTACACCCGCATTCCCTCGTCCGACGGTGATGTCAGTGCGTCTGCTCATTTTCAATGTAAACCATGTTTTTAGGGGAATCTTCCCGTTTGTCTCCAATTTGATTTCCTTCATCCGTTCATCTTCATTTGTGCTTTCCGTGACTCTGGCCGTTTAACCAACCGCTCAAGGTCGCTGTGGGCCAGAAGCGGTTTTTGTGCTTTAGCTCAAACATGCTTTATCGATTCCATGATGACCTCAAGGCCAAAAGGGTGAAGTAGTGAGGAAAAACAAACATCAGTTCATATATATAAACTGAACAAAACAGGGGCGGGGTTAGAAATGGGGACAGAGTAAACGTGGGCAATTTGTCGCCGGCTAGAGGGACGCATAAAATTTCTCTGAAAACGGGGTTCGAAGGAGGAAAACTTTAACAT
>NW_008766715.1:0-466 GCF_000715545.1 Opisthorchis viverrini
GGTGACTACCCGAACATTGTTAGTCAAGATAAACAAATTGAATATTCATCGGTAATCAGATTGCCTAGGTCAACATCCCGTTGCAACAGGAATTAAATCAGTTTCGAATGGTCGAATGTCTATCATTCCCACAGATTATCTAAACGTAACACTACTCAAGTTTACTGAAGGCTCTTCAGCATTCCACGGCCGGTTTCGCCCTTCCTATAGGGCCCATCCAGTGGGCGCAGTTCCCGAGTTCCTATCAACCTTATGTTCAACTTGAGCCAATCGTAGACGAGAGACTCAACAGTATTCACTTGAGTTTCCTGTTAAGACCAAATTCGTGTGCAAACGAGTAGTTGTCGATATCCAAAAATTACTTATGAAGTGCTTGTAAAAGATAGCTGGGTTAGCCAACCCGTCGGACGCAAGAGGCATTCGGTAGCCCAGCTGGTTTGGAAGAAACGCGAGTCGCCCTAACAAT
>NW_008766716.1:0-466 GCF_000715545.1 Opisthorchis viverrini
TCTAATAAAGTACATTGAGAAAATTGTTATGCCTAATCAATGTAAAATGATGCTCATTAAATTTGTGTTAGCGGTAATGCATTTGAGTTAAGCACGACTTTTAACACCGACACCGAACTTTCTTCTCCGAGCTACCGCAACACTATCTGCAACAGACATACTTCAACTCAAAGGAGGACGCCAAAAGTGACGTAGAAAAAAATGCTTGCTTTTTTGGCGCATTTTCAAAAGTTTTTCGTGTTTTTAGCATATGATCTATTTAGCTAATCATCCAAAACTATAACGGTTTTGTGTATCCCGGTGCGTTTCCACCCTCTACCTACTTCATTCACTGCTTACGAATTTTTCATGACATAATACTGAATGTTTTCCCAGAACAGTGGTACAGCTTCACAATTCATCCGCAAAGCTTAACAACCGATACTGAAACCATCCAAACTAACAATATTCTGCAACTTGACAGAAA
>NW_008766717.1:0-466 GCF_000715545.1 Opisthorchis viverrini
AGGTACACATACCGCCACATCACGGTAAGTTTTAGTCTGTTCATGACGGATAAGCTCGTGATAAGGTCGTCTTGTTCCACCGGATTCCAGTTCGTGAGTAATACGTAAGGTTACACCTTTCTTGAGGTGTCACTTTAATCACTTATGGAAGTGAACATTCCGTGGTACAGAATTGTCTGTTTACAAGTATCCAATCAAGCAATGGAGCATCAGGTTGCGAAATCAGGGCTGTATCAATACGATGCGGTTCGTTGCAGCAGTCTATATTCGACAGCGTGTTGATGGATCCGTGAGCTCAACTACTGCGCTTGGCTCTTGTACTTCGGAGTCCACGTAAGGTTAACTTGGTTGGTGATCTGTCTGAGAGTCCGCACTCTAAGGCTTGCAATAAAACAGCAGACGGAGGCCTGAAAAGTGGAACGAGTTGTCACAATTAGTCTAACCCTCGGACCTATGGACAGAGAAC
>NW_008766718.1:0-466 GCF_000715545.1 Opisthorchis viverrini
TGGCTACTTAGAGAGCATTTGAGTAGGCAGAAATTTAAGGAAAAACATTGTTCAGCCCTTCGCCGTGTGCCAAAAATTGGTATAATTATGGGTTACACATTTACAAACAGTTTTTCACCACAAGGTCTGGTCCAAAACGACTTCAAAGATTGGCGCCAACTTAATGCGGCATAGATTTCAAAGATGTTCTTTGATCTGTAAGACTATCGTGCAAACGGGTTTAGAATTATTCCCGATGTTTTGGATGAAGCATCTCCCAAGATATCACCAAGCATTCGTTTTGAATCTGAGGTTTTTACCTGGTTTACGCTCATTATTTTCATTTGATGGATCGTGTTTTGAAATCCACATTTATTTGTCTGTCCCGCATGGTCACAAAAATCGAGCCCGCGTGGTAACCCCAGAAAATTCACTTTTATGCCTTCAATTCCTCTTGAGGAACTGCAATCTCTTCGTCGGCTGATTT
>NW_008766719.1:0-466 GCF_000715545.1 Opisthorchis viverrini
CCGCGAGATGTTTCTATTTCAAAGCATGAAACACACTGTAAGACAAATCGTGGGCACGATGTGTTAAATTACTGAAACGAAGTCCTTAGATTCATACTTATTGTAATTCTTCTACAAGCTGAGCCTTCTGGATAATATATATGGCTGAATGAGTATGTTTAATTATGTTTTACTCCGGTAGCCATGATATTGCTTCTTTAGTTTAAAGTGCAGAGGAGATTCCGGTAATGGATGGTGCCATCGACATGGTATAAGCAAGGCGATTAACTACAAAATATACTATGGTCCTAGGATGGTGAATAATCTCACATCCCACTGATCCTAAACTTCGTCTCAATTAAGGTGTGAAAGACAATAAGAGACTGAAAGCTTGTCTCATTACAATGCACTTGGCATCCATGAGGCAGGCTATTTCGAAAGCAGAAAACAAATATCGGTGGCTCTACGCACATCGGCCAACAGGTAG
>NW_008766720.1:0-466 GCF_000715545.1 Opisthorchis viverrini
GCAGTGGACAGTGGCGTTCCTTGGTAACTTGTAATAGGTCACATAAGAGGGAACAGCTCTTAATTTACCAAATTTCACTGCGGAAAATATTTGAGTTTGAGTGATCGAACAATATCAGGGTAACTGACTGATCCTGGGGCATGGGCAGTGTTGCAAGATGAACGGGATATCGTCTATAAATAACTTGTCGATTGTAGCACAGAAAACTAATGTGTTTGATTCATGCACACGAGTGAATATCACAAATTACAGCGTGCGTTATTGGTTTGTTTATTGATCTTAGGCCTGTTACGAAGCCGCATGATAATGGCACCGTTAATCTCGCTTGCAGCTGGTGAAAAAACGACGGCAATTAGAGCAAGAAATTGCTCAAACATTTCTCACATAGGGAAGACAGTACGATAGGATTATTTGACGAGCCAGGGGATGCAACATAGGCGTTCAGCTATAGCACCCTTCTGGTGCC
>NW_008766721.1:0-466 GCF_000715545.1 Opisthorchis viverrini
AAGAGTGGTGATTTATTGTAAGAAGCCGTATGTCCATAGGGAAAACGTTCAACAGCGAGGTACATGCGCCTTCAAAAACCATCAAAAAGCTCAGCTGAGCATCGTGTTTGGGCGAGACTCCATCAGCGGGAAGCGCCCGACGTCGTTTGCGAATCTCTCTCGATGCAAACCCAGATAAGCAGATGTTAGGTAGATGGGCCAGCCAAGAAGTGACAGCAAGCTCGTCGCTCGGATCGTCTAACGACCAGGTCTTGTAGCGCCTCCAATCACACGGAAGGCGAATCACGCGAACCCTACCCACTACCACGTCTCGACGACAAAGCTCTGGAGTTGGAAGCAGCTTACCTTGGTCGTTTGTGTTCAGGCACTCGCAATGCATGCACCATCTACCTTCATCTGACAATCTCTCTGTGCTGCTCCACCGAATCCGGTACATTACGTTACGGTACTCGTCAACGAACCGTTT
>NW_008766722.1:0-466 GCF_000715545.1 Opisthorchis viverrini
GATGTGCAAAATGTACCAAACGATTGAATTCGACTTTATCCAGTTGGTCTTAAAAGTTTATGAAGTAAAATTTGCATATGTTTTTACCCAAGATTGACGGAGACTAATACCCTTGCGAAATTTATCAGGAGCAAAACGCGTTAAGGTTGAAAGGGTTACCAAAAATAGGCAAGCAGTAGGGCACGATCCAAACGTCTAGCATGGATGTTCGGCACTTGTCTTAAGCCAGGTCACAGGGCAGATGGGTAGTTAGGGGAAAAGGGATCATATCAAGTCTTGAAGCCAAGCACCTGAGTGGTCGAATATGCCTTTCGTTGAGAGCTTTATCTACCTGAATCGTAGTTGTTAACGAATGGATCGGTATGGGACCATTATCGGTATTAACCCTTTCAGCGTTCCCTGTATGTCGAAAAGTGATTCCCCTTGACGAACGACATGGCTTCATAAATAAGTTACTGGCACGTTG
>NW_008766723.1:0-466 GCF_000715545.1 Opisthorchis viverrini
TGCCTGGGGGGCAAATTTGATGGCTGTATGACTTCTCATGGCGAAATGGTTGGGAGCACAATATGGACAGGACTGCTTCAAGTATGTCGATGGAGTCATGGCGTCTTTCTCAGAATTGCCTGACATTCTGAAACTTTCTGATGTTTGAGCGTACCCAGAGCACCATGCAGAACCGGGAGTGGCAGGTTCGTTTCAAATTGGTCAACGACTGTATGCGGTGAGACCAAGTTCGGGGAGTCCTATAAGAAGGCATCCATTTTGCGTGGGGACTGACATGAATAGGCAGATTGGACCAAACAAAATGCAGGTATTGATCGCCTGAATATATTCAAGAGTTCACATATATCACGAAATCAACAGGTTGGACCTTGTCCTAATCAAAACGGAAGTTCAGAACTTAAAATTATCTACAAAACTGTAATCAGCTCACGCAGACCGTGGATTTTGACTATGCCTCTCGTTTGGA
>NW_008766724.1:0-466 GCF_000715545.1 Opisthorchis viverrini
TTAACCAGAGGAGTCTAAGTGTCAACTAAATCACTCGCGATACATTGCGTTTTTTGGTGATCAGCATACCTCATTGAGTCTTGACGAACAACTGTAGGGTATCTATAACATTATTTTTGTTTCTTTGTATCCGTGTGTCATATGATATGTACAGCTCCCCTCTCCCGGAAGTCCAGCACGCACTAATTTGTGGCATGCGCAAGACGCCCTTCACCGGCACCCTGGTTGATTTATGCTAAAGTGGTGAGCGCCGAGGAGACCCACGACAACATCCCTGCGGCAGCTGAAATGGACCGATTTCTTTACTTCACGATTTCGCGATAAGCCCTAAAGGAAGCATAAGATTAATGTTCATGCAAGAGGAAGTCATGTCTATCAGAAAGCCCACTTCCGTGCAGGACATCATGAAGTGTAGCTGCCTGAATTAGCGGTGATCGATGGGGATTGTGAAGTTGCTTGCCTTGTG
>NW_008766725.1:0-466 GCF_000715545.1 Opisthorchis viverrini
GCTTTACATTATACGTCAATTTAACACAGTACCCCCTAGAGCATTTATCCCCTAATGATAGATTGGAAGATTCATTATAAAAAAATCCCCAAGTTAACGTGGTGTTTAGGGTAGATTGGCTGATAGCCGAAGCGATCTACTCCACACCTGCCAGCGCGTCACTTGTCTGAGTATGTTGAGGTTTTTCTCGCTTTCATACGTGTGACAATAGATCTCATGCTATATGAATTGAGATATCGGACGGGTTTGCATGATAAGGCGGCCACGCAGGCTTCCAAGATCGATTGGTTACGAGTGACGAGAACTCAGTAGCACTCTAATGGTCAGAAAGTCAATTTTACTACGACAATTGCAGTCAAGTCTCACTACATATTTGAGCAGGAGCTCATAATATTGATATCCAAGTTTTGGACTGTATTTGAGTCAAACTTCATAAAGTGGTCGGGACATTATTCTAAAGACCACT
>NW_008766726.1:0-466 GCF_000715545.1 Opisthorchis viverrini
GTGAAGACCCGTCCAAAAGGCTCAAAAAATTTCTCTATTGTCTGATCGTTTGCCCTCGGTGGAGAGGAATCTAGGTGATCCAGTTCATGAATCTCAACCGACTCTTCTCATAATGAGTTACAGATGTACTTTCGTCAACTTTTTTAATCCTTCTCTGCACTTTTTTTTTTAACCCGTTCCCACATCGGCCGTCGCGTAGTGTCATCTAACGGTTTTTAGATGACAGACAGTCCTAAGTTGGCAACTCAGGCATCACAAACCACCATGACCTCAACCATGTTTTTCGGTTGATGTGCATACACCCGGTAATAGGGCTTGTTCTTTGTTGTTTGGTCCATACATGATTAGGAAGTACAATCTAGTATATTTTCACAAAGGAAACTACTCACAAGAATGCTGAAAACTCTTCAACAGCCACCTACAATCGGTTCGGCCCTCATTGGGGCTCATCAAGTAGGCGCAGTCC
>NW_008766727.1:0-466 GCF_000715545.1 Opisthorchis viverrini
AAATAAAATGGGATGTACTGAAAAAAGGTATCACCATCAATAATTAATGCTGCGCTTCGCCACCTTAGCTTCACTCCTGGATGAAAATTAAGCATTAGGTTACGGAAAAGGTGGAAATAGACAACAGCTCAGTAGCTCCTGTGAAGTGATTTTACAAAGTAATTAGACTAAGGACGAAAGTGCATGTTGGCGGGCACTTCAGAGGATCATATTCCCATGAGGCGGTGCCAATCAATTCTTGAGTTTAAAATAACACTAAAATTGAGGTGTTCACCACGTAGATATGCGATTAGCATGTTGCGGTGCCACAGAACTTGACCTCCACAAGGACTGCGGAAACTGAAGAGTTGGAGTGTTTAGAATACGAGCCCAAAGGTAGAACGCGTAGTGAATAGCTATGGAGTTAAACGACCATTGTAAGTGGTCCAGTGGTTTAGGTAAAGTATTCTCAGAGGTACACTTCAAC
>NW_008766728.1:0-466 GCF_000715545.1 Opisthorchis viverrini
ATAGAGTGTAGGTGTGATGGACAACAAGCAGCAAAGTAATAAGGTTGCCAATAAGTCACCAAATGGCACTGGGTGATGATTATGGGAGAATTACACATGATGCGTTGGTCTATCGAATGGAAGGAATGTACCCCACATGGCTACCGTGACGCTGGGTGGGTTCTTTGTAGAAGATTGAACCATATTCACCAGTTGGATAGAAGAAACTACCAATGGGAACTCGCGTCAAAACAGAACAATCAAAGACACCAAAACCACCACCAAAGTTGGGAGAGGAAATCTTCGGACTTGTCAGAAACCATTGTGAGCATCATCACTACTGGTCAGAAGGACAGAAGATATTGTCTTGCATGTGACGACTAATTCCGTGGTGAACATGTAGGATATCCGATAATTCGACACCATCAGAGGAGTTCGCAGGAATTTTTTTTGATTACTTCAAGCTACTGTAATTTAATCAGTAGGT
>NW_008766729.1:0-466 GCF_000715545.1 Opisthorchis viverrini
CGCCCACATCTGTTCTGGTCCATCGATGGTCGCAGAGAGCAGTCTGTATTCATTAATGCCAGGGTTGGGAATGGGTGCAAAATAGAAACTGAGCGCAAAATACCAGGTGTTATCACGTACATTTCATGTGAGAGTCAGGAAATTCAACAACTGACTCGTGTTCACTCTGTGAATAGACTGAACACCGAAAGAATTATTTCACAAATTTTCACGAGGGAAAACCGGAACCTGTTTCGAAAGTACCGCGCAAAACAAGTGAAGGATGACAGCCATAGTGCGAGTTGATGAAGCTTCAATGACTAAAACTTAGGTTTTGGTCAGCTCACGATAGACAGTTGGGTTCATATTTTCAGCCCGAGAGAGATCGCCCTAATGCTAGAGTGGCAAGCTGTCCGATCCAACCAATCGCGTACGGGTTGAGCCTCTTGCCCGGTGGGTTGGCCGGGATTCACGGATTCACGGATTG
>NW_008766730.1:0-466 GCF_000715545.1 Opisthorchis viverrini
TGTTTTACCAGAATACCACTCTAGATTTGGTTACCACAAGACCGTGCAGTAAAATAAATAAGATCTCTACTCTTATAAAATTCCTAAACATCCCCCAAATTTCCCAAAAACCTTCGGTAGAGACCGAGTTTACTTAGAAAATCTACTCGGACTATTGAATTCGTGAATGATATACTAGCTCAAATCAAGTTGTCTGAAAAGTTGAACCCTTCCAGGAAGTGGCGTTCCTTCGAATCAGTCGAAAATTGAATTGCTCATGACGATGAGACAACCTGCGAACTTCCACGAGCATTATTTATTCCTTTACTGTCCTACTGTTCCGCAAAAAACTCCAGACAGATCAATGTTTGAAACGCAAACTAATTGACCAAGTGTTCTTTGATTAGCAAGCAACCTTTGCACCTCAGCTTCTCTTGTCTGGGTGTGTATCATCTGGTATTATCGCAGCTTGAGTGCCTCAAATAGG
>NW_008766731.1:0-466 GCF_000715545.1 Opisthorchis viverrini
TTTTAGGGTTGACCTTATCTGGTCTGTCCTTCTTCATAGGGAGGAAACAGCGCCACTGCTCCCGTATATTTGGCTGGTCACCTGAAGGGAACGCATTACCGCCTTTACACTTTGTAGAGGACAGTACGACTTTACCTCCTGACGACCTCGTATTACGGTTTATCGCGGTAAAGCGAGTCACCATTCTTCATCATTGGCATTTCTAGATTTGTTGAGCCCAAACTAACTCACATAGCCCGCGGGATCGTTGCACAACTGAAGACAGACCACGGTGACATCATCATCATTATCTTCCCATGTAAAAACCGCGTGCCCGTCGTACACTGGTTATGGCTGCCGGGGTTCCACCAGCCACCCCGCATTGAAGGCGGCAGCAGATATGATTGGTGCGTACAGGGGTGTCATTGGACTTTTCATTGGGGGTATCTTGAGGGGAACTACGCATTGAAGGCAACAACTTGGATAC
>NW_008766732.1:0-466 GCF_000715545.1 Opisthorchis viverrini
AAAAATCGTCGGAATTACTTAGTCTAGTAATGAAGTATTTATCGAGCACAGGCTCGGAGTTCGGATTTAGGATGCCGGTGTTGTCCATGCTAAAGGCGCGTAAGGTACCACGGTGTATTGGGAATCATCTCATCTCGTCTCATCAGTTTACAACACTATAGACCATTATCTTTTTACTGAACGATTGAGAACAACTGTCCAAATTTAGCTGCTGCGTCGCAGTGCCAAAATGGCAAGCTGTGCAGAAAACGGTACATAGAATTAATCACTCTCGAAAACTGGCATGTATAGGCTCCATTATGCACGGTATGTTTTACTTGTTACTGCATTTATAACAAGGCTCAGCTACTGAGCCTGGTATCATGACTGAAATTGCACCTCAGTTTCAACAAGAGGGTAGCAAAGGCCCCCTGGTTCGAACATGCGATCGCGTCTCCGCTGCCTGAGAACATACGAGAACGCCCAC
>NW_008766733.1:0-466 GCF_000715545.1 Opisthorchis viverrini
TAAGGTTCAGTGATTTATCACTGCCTTATGGTAATGACACGTGTGCGAGTTGTCACAGACTTCTGTTTCCGTAAATATGAGACCGAACCTGAGTTTGAGGTGACGAGAGATAATTCTTGCGCATTTATGATTAATAATCCATGTTAACTCGCACCCGACTTAAATTTATGAGATCCAAATAAGTTAATATGCTTTTAGGCTTTAGCTAAAGTATGTAGAGATTAGTTGGTTCAAACATCTGGTTCAACTATACTGTTTCGGACCTAGATTCTCAGTTTGGAAGACAATGAACTGAGTTCTAGATCGCGCGCTGGCTGAAAACCATGGCCGAAAGATCCAAGGTCTGAATCTAACCCCGACACCTTCACCAATCTACTCTGAACATAGGAAACCTTATTTTACCTCTGCTCTTGTGCTGCCTCCAGATGTAATGGAAGTTCTGAATCGAAAGAGAGTCACAGTCAAT
>NW_008766734.1:0-466 GCF_000715545.1 Opisthorchis viverrini
TTTTTTCTGTTTCTTTGTGCATCTGCCCGGGATGCGCTTATCGGAGCGGCACATCACCCTGGATTCTTTGAATCTACTGCAACTTAGTTCTACCTGTTTACTAGTCACTGCGGCTGCAGATGGATTGGAGGCAGACGATCATCTCTAGTGCCGTCCAATTGGGCAATAAACACGGTTATGCAACAAACCACGCCGTCGCAGTGCCGGCTGCAGTCTACGGTGCACTTCGATTCATGCCTTTTCCACTGGCTACCTGACGGTGGCGCCCTTACTGATAAATCGTGCTCGCGGTTTCCGCCATCTGATTTCTGCCGTCTGGTTGTACTCAGCGTTCTTCCTAGTCGAGAGACTCACCCACTCTCTCCCACTGTGTGGTTTGCATCACACTGTTCACAGGAGGACCGCAGACCAGTGCTAGTTCCATACAACGACTCAGGCGGCAATAAGCACCCTCCTTGGGAATTGT
>NW_008766735.1:0-466 GCF_000715545.1 Opisthorchis viverrini
TACTAGTTGGGCCAGAGTAGGTGCCTAGTGTTAGGAAGGTGAAAACTTTGTCATCGATGTAGCTAGCGGGGGGCTTGCTGTTGGACTAGTTGAGAACGGACGGTATTTTTTCTTGCTCACCATAGCGTCATGACATCTGTTCCCTGTTGTGCAGAAAGAGGGGTTAATGTGGGCAGTGACGTTGGACAAGTAAAAAGCGGACAAGCAACAGCTTCCCAGACAATTGATAAGAATCGTAGCTTAATTGAGATCTGCTACATCAACCTAACAGGAAAGTAAGCCTAAGGATCACCAGTCGCCGAGTCAACGCTGTCAACTCCTGAAACGAACGAACGAATGGTAAAAAACAACCATTAAGTGCTAGCTGTGACTGCTCGTAATCAGGAACTCATAAGTTATTAGCATTTTGGGCATATGATCGCTCTAGTTGACAAGATGGAAGAACATGTGTGCCATGTTTGGGTGA
>NW_008766736.1:0-466 GCF_000715545.1 Opisthorchis viverrini
AGCATCCCTGTGAGGTCCCAGCCTTCTAGCGAAAAAATGCTGCGGTAATCAAAAATGCAAAATGAGCCCAGACACGGAAAATACAGTGTAGCGCAAGTTTGAAATTGTGCGAAATTAATCAATCGGCATGCGAGGTGATAAATGTAACAGCAGTCGCTTCTGTATCACAGAATTGGACCATAGCGCATCCCTTTTTAGTGCCCAATGCGTGCTTCTAAACTGTTGGCTTGCGACAAGTAGCAGCTAAAGCATATTTTCCGGCTTGCTGTTCTCATTCCAGATGCACCAACTACCACAGGTTCAAGCGCATCCAAGTCAAATGCCGATGGTGAGATTCGTTGCATGTAACAACTGCTTCATTCAAAGTTCCATGTGTGGAGGATATATTTGGCTTGGCTTCACTCGTTTTCAGCATCCCGAGAGTGACTGGTCAATATTACCTCTCATGTTCTTATTTTATGCGAGC
>NW_008766737.1:0-466 GCF_000715545.1 Opisthorchis viverrini
ATGTGAAACTGAACAATACACCCCCACATTCATCAAAGGTAGGTCCGTTGGATCCGCTGCATTGGAAGTAGGCGGTCCGGACTTTCTGTAAGCATTATGTGAAGGAAAACAAGAACTGGTAACTTCCGGCCCCTCAACCACTAGGTTGAGGGGCTTACATAATAACCAGAAGGTCCCTGGATCGATACCGACCCCGCATTACGACTGTCCCTGCATAGACTTCGGAAACTTAGCAGTATCTCCTTCGTCGTCGTCTCTTCAATTGGCATAACAATAAGGCTCCGAAAGGGTGTCACAGATGAACTACCATCTTTATTTCACTGTAATTTTAGTCCGCCCAATCTGCTCATTTGTTAATCCATTTGGTTTCAACGAGGAATTCATCTAAATCCCTTGTTTACGATATTCTTCAACAGAGAGTGTCGAAAACGGCCGCCTTATATTTTAGTTCGCACGATATTCGTGG
>NW_008766738.1:0-466 GCF_000715545.1 Opisthorchis viverrini
AAAACGATGACCAGGTTTTTAGGACTTATCGTTTGTGCAAGAATAGTTCTGAGTCGCATTCCTAACAGGTACATTGCTGAGACCATGTCAGTACCATCACGAAGTTCGGAAAAATGAGTCTGGAGTGGGCGGTCCAGGAGAAGCGCGCATAGTGTCATAGTCCATTCAGTGTGAATGACCTTACGAATGGGATGATGAGGTGATTGAATTGTCAAGCCCACAGTGAAAATGAGTGCGTCACTGATGCTTGCGTGCAGCTAGTCCATGTATGACTGAAGAAGTTTCTGTTTGATTGCTAATCAAGTGACTCTGGAAGTAAATGCTCAGTCTGTATTCTGTATCCCGTCAGGATGTCTATTGCAGTAAGGGAGTCGCACGGCGAACGTTTGCGGTGACACAACTGGATATTGAGGTATACACGAGGGCTATACTATGCAACTCCTAGTTGGACCCTGGGATGCAGGCT
>NW_008766739.1:0-466 GCF_000715545.1 Opisthorchis viverrini
GGCCGATTTCCTCTACTTCAGGAAATCCTATGGAGACAAGTGACTCGACAGATTTACCTGCTTGGCGGGGAGGAAGCTGGTTTATCTGCAGGAGTATGGCCGGGAGTAGGACATAACTGTCTGACCGCTAATGCTGATGCGTGTGGCAGATGTGTTTTGAGCTGCACCAGACTCTTAGCTTTGAAGTGAATCTTGACCGAAATAGATAACACACCCGTGACCACGATCGACCATAGGAAGACTGGAGCACGCAATTGTCAGTGCTGATCTTTTCTAAGCCGTCAGTCTTTTGTACCCAATGGCTTTGCTGCACCCATAAATACGAAGATGGTGATCACTCGGTGGAAACAGCTATCCTTCTTCTTATTCCTGTTGCATCGAACAGTACGACAGTACAACAATACACGAAAATGGACCGAGATACAAGACACAAGGAACACAAACATACAATTCAGTACAATGTAGC
>NW_008766740.1:0-466 GCF_000715545.1 Opisthorchis viverrini
GAAGGCTAATTCCACGTCCCCTTCACTGCATTACTACGGACTGCAGTTCCCATCGTCGACTCGCATGCAAGTTTTTCAGAAAGGCAGACGTAGGTAGATGTAGGTAGGTGGATGTGTGGAGTGCTGGACTGGATGTTTCAGCGAGCGTATACAATCCATAATTTTAGCTGTGCAAAGTGAGCCTTGTCTACTAGTCTTCTCTCGTCAGAGTCCGCTGTCCTGACTATTATCTGAGACCATCAAACACCATACAATCTTTATTAAATCAGGTAGTTCAAAACGGAGGATCCAATGATCGGGAAACCTCTAGGCCAATGAAAATAAAAGCTTCAGAAGATGCAGTTAAGCCTCTCGAGTTGTCTTAGCATTCTGATATGCGCCAGGCGTGGCCACCAATGTGCATCCACGTTTATGAGAAGAAGTGAGACCGGGGCGAAATTATTTTTTCTTCTAATGACAAGTTTGC
>NW_008766741.1:0-466 GCF_000715545.1 Opisthorchis viverrini
AATTCCAGTGATTCCTCCCGGTCCTTTTCTGTCCTATCCGGACGCACACGCGCACAGACAGAACACACAAACTACATCAAGTCTAGCCCGACGGAGCATGCACATAGTCGATGTGTAGGCTCATTGTGTGGTCTAGTTCAACTTTTGTGGAAACAACTTGGCTTCGTTGAGTGTACCGACCAACTGGAATGAGGTGGAATGAAGTTAGAAGGTCAGCGTTGAGCTGCAAGTTCTCTGCTTGAAGAAGACGGTGGGACGGTCTCATTCTACCCGAAAAGCTGGTCATGCAAGCAAGAAATCGAACAAATCTAAGACGATGTGGGAATGACTATGGGGGGTGGGTTACGCCAAAGATTCCACAGTTTTTATTCAACTGGAGACTTATAAGACTTGTAAGAACCACACTCTGCTACTCCAACTTAGGGCGAGATGGCTTGGTGGTTGGACCGCGAATTTACTGACCGGA
>NW_008766742.1:0-466 GCF_000715545.1 Opisthorchis viverrini
TCGTCGACCGCGTAATTAAACTGCAGTGGAGAGAATGGGCATATCCGACGAAGTACCGCTATGTGTACGGCAACTTTCGAGGAGCTCTCTTCACCCTTCTGCACCATGTTCGTCCCTTCCGTCACTCCTGCTCACGACACTGCAAAACACTGACAGCTCTCACTTCAACTGCATCTTGTCCCCCCAAAGGTATTATTACCCCATGTTGAACCACATAATTCGCCTTCTGTAATGGGGAAGGCAAAAGTACGATGGGAGCAACTTTCATCGGACTCCTGTGCTGAAAGAGCGAACTTGCCGTGGTTGTAACATATATCACGGACAACCTTCTCACGAATCCGAAACTTCGTTGGTGGCACAGCAAGAAATGCAAACATAGGCTGTCTTATAGGCAACGCGCGCTTCTATGGGCTGTAACTACGTGATTTTGAGGTCAGCTCATCATACAAACACGCTAGACTACATG
>NW_008766743.1:0-466 GCF_000715545.1 Opisthorchis viverrini
AAGTCTCACGAATCGGATGTACGAGAAAAAATACCTCTTGCATGCCTCACCAGTAGTATCCGGTGTTACACTAGTACCTGTCTAATCACTTATTTCGACAATGGTCAATGGACAATGATTACGATTTGGTCTGTGTTGCATAACGAATATTTTAACAACGGCCGGCTGTATGCTCACCTAACTAGGAGGTTACCAAGTCACAAACAGTGTAGTACTTTTCCAGGTAATTTTGTTTCTTTTTATTTGAGGTAAACTTGCTTATGCTGTTGCCTTGGAGAGAAACTGATTCCGCTTATTCTAACGATTGTCGAGCAGAAGCAGCTTACGTGGTACCATAAGTGCCGTGTTTTGTTCTAGGTGCCCCTTTTTATCCTCACGTGGTGAGTCTTTGGCCTGAGATTCTGGTGTTTTTGCAGTCTTACTGGTCCGCATACACTGCTGAATAACATATTTTACAATTAAAGAA
>NW_008766744.1:0-466 GCF_000715545.1 Opisthorchis viverrini
TCAAAAGCAAAACATCAGCGTTCAAAACCCATACTCCACTACTGTACATCATAATTTAGTTGGAAGGCTTGTTGTGAAAGAATAATAAAAGCGTATGGGGAAGGGGCCCATTTATGATCTGATACAGTCATTCCGATGTAGCTATACACCAGACTCTCACTCAGACAATCTGTAAGTAGGCCACCGACTATTCGATTAGTAATCATATTTTGCATAGAGTCCAACCACGCACAGGAAGATCACACAGAACATCACGGGAAGCAAGTTTCACTGGCAGTACCCGGGCCACTCTTTATCCAGTTGATGTACCTCTCCCAGATCACATGCTGACCACCCATCTATATGTGACACTATGAACTGACTAAGCAAAACACCATCCTCTTCGGTAAGGCGTGATTTCTCATGTACAACATCTGACCAAACCACCGTATCCTTCGTTTCTAGGTTAAAGTTTTCTTTACACAAC
>NW_008766745.1:0-466 GCF_000715545.1 Opisthorchis viverrini
AGTACGCGGTTCTTACAGCTGGCAATGATTATGAGCCTTCGGTACAATATTGGATATCAAAAACTTTTCACAGCCAATGGCTGCTTTAGCACTAGGGGGCTCTTGGGAATTAAGCGACCATGATACGACGATCACCAAGAAAGGATGCGGACACGCAACATCCCATGTCGCCTTTATTCAACCTCCTGAAAGAGGCCCGCAAGCCCTAGTCGTCATTCTTAGACTGAACGGTAGATCATTTCGAAACCACATGTGGCATGTGGCCTAGGTCCCGTGATAACACCACGACATTGATCGGAAAATGTTCCACGGTAGAACAGAATAATAGTGCGGACGTCCATAATCAGTGTAGATAAATGACGACGGTGACTAGAGGAAACTATGAAGAATTGCTGGCAAAACCCGAAGAATTCGCGCCTACTGAAATACGCCCTCACATAAATCGTCCAACAAAAGAAAAGATTTG
>NW_008766746.1:0-466 GCF_000715545.1 Opisthorchis viverrini
CCTCTCACTAACTCCACTCCCTCTAGTCAATTCACGCTTGGATGTTACGTGATTAGCGGACATCACTACTCGCTATGAACTGGATCCTAGACTCGCCTCATTCTCCGGAATTTTCGAAATCCGTTCTACGTCCTCGGTTTGGTGAATCTCATGCTATCCCTGTGTCTGTGACCAGTGCCAGTTCACCATTTCTTGGTGGTTTGTACACTAGTTTTTGTACCCAACAGCTCTGGCTTGTATTTCCTGCATACTTCCAAGGCCTGTAGTCCGACCGTATCAATCTGGAGAGTGAGAATTTCACTTTCTCGAGCGTCACCCTAGTGTTAGCCGTGTCTATTGACCTCTGAAGTGAGGTTCGACTAACCTCTTCTGTGTACAGTGTTCTAACTCTGCCAAACAGTTGGCAAAATTAGCATGTACCGCTTTAGAATGAGCCAATGAGCAATATAAGATGGCTTTCGCATCT
>NW_008766747.1:0-466 GCF_000715545.1 Opisthorchis viverrini
AGATACCTATAATAGAATTAAATGGGAATGATGAAGTAGGATAAGCCTGAGTTGCTGTAGTTGAAAGACACAGTCTATGTTAATCAGTATGTGGGAGCATCACTGTCATGAAAACTCAGCATAAACAAGCGCGAACAAATTATTTCGGCACTTGTGGTTGATCACTTGGAGCTATATCTCATGGGTTCTAAGTTCCACCGAATCGAAATTTCCTTGTTTCAGCTGCAGGTGAACCGTAAGTAGTAGGTGTTCAGCTGCTTCCCAGGAAATGAATTTTGAAGTGATTTTTAGTCACTAAGCAATCTGACCGCCCTCTTTTAAGTTGTTCTTAACTTCTGAGAGTTGAACTGCGCACGTACGTTTGACAGGTTGTCAGTTATTGTCATTGGGGTTAAAACGAGTGAATAAATTTAGCGGGTTAAGGTTTTTGTTACAAATGGGCAACACCGAAACAGGACATTTTCCC
>NW_008766748.1:0-466 GCF_000715545.1 Opisthorchis viverrini
CGTAATGTTATAATGGAAGCAAAGGAAAAGTGCAAAACACGACACGCGAAAAAAGCAATAAAGACGGCCCAAAATTTGGATTACTTATTACAGGAAAGCTCCGCATATTCTGAGTTGGATATGTATGGTTTGACGTCTATCAAGAGGCTAATATAACTTAACGTCACAAAACATGTCCGCGTGAATTAAGATGCTCTCCACTTATCGCTCTTCATTTATACAAACTTTTCATGACTTTCATGCTACTGTTTTCAGTAGAGCTGTGGAGGGTAATCGATATTTGTGTTTTCAGATATCTCGAAATAATCATATTTCATGCTGTGGGTGACTGTTTGAGGACGTGAGAAACATACAAACGGAAGAAATAAAAAGAAAATCAGATGATGGAGCCCAAATTTGAACCGCAACCTTGCCATCGTATTTTTCAAGTCTAAATTAGCCTAACCTAGCCTCGGAATGCCGTTTG
>NW_008766749.1:0-466 GCF_000715545.1 Opisthorchis viverrini
TGTGTGTGTGATAGTCATCGATCAATTGAAATCGGGTTGACTGATTGCCACAATGAGCGAATTCGGCCACAGTATGGCCGATTCCACACAATAGGACTGACTGGGCTGAACTGGTCGGATGTGATTTCTTAACTGCATTTCCGTACGCTTTATACAGCTAAACAAATGCTACATCAGATAGTTTGTAACTCAAAGCCAAGCGCTATTAGGTACGATGTTGCTCGATGGTATGTTATTATAGGCCCAGCTTTTTAGTGACTGTAGATAACCTTTGTTTTTTATAAACACCACAGAAGTGAAATAATTCGGATATTTTATCGTGTCTGGTTTGAATATGGTCTTGGTTCTATTGCCTGACCTGAATGAGCGAGACTTGGTGATTTCACCAACGTGTGTACGCACGTATCTGCGCATTTGTTGCTCTGGGTGTTGAATTAGGATATCGGTATTGGTTGGCTTTATAGAG
>NW_008766750.1:0-466 GCF_000715545.1 Opisthorchis viverrini
ATCATTCGGGATGAGTTTCCACTCAACTCTGCAAAAAGAATTGAATATGTCCTGACATATATTTTGATCGAACTCAAGTCAACATATTGCCAGACCCAAAGGTTGTATGGAATTCGATTTCTGTGAACAAATGTGAATTGACAGGTCAATGACACCTTCGATGAGCAATGACACGATATTACAACAGAATATTAGGAAACGCAGAGGTAACCTCTACTCAGTATATTCGGAAGTCAGGAACAAACCAATAAACTAAAATTCGTGAATCAGCTCCATTCGTTACTTTTTCTTATTTCATAGCCGAATGAAACTTAATTTCGGGGACGCGAACAATAGCCTTTAAGCCATTCATGCAACACCTAGTCTGGAATCACACAAGAAGGATAAACATACGTTGCGTGAGTTCACTGGCTGCAGACAGTCGGCTTTATGTCTCAGCTCCTCACTTGACGGAACACACTACTCC
>NW_008766751.1:0-466 GCF_000715545.1 Opisthorchis viverrini
TAGATGCTGAATTATGGAGCCAGTCCTGAGTCCAAAGATATTGATCTATTTCCTTCGTTTTGCCAGTGAAATGAACAAGTGATTTTCCAGAAGTAGACCTCATTTTCTTTCCCAACCGATAACAACATATTCAAAACTAATTGAAATTTTTTGGGACATATCGCATGTCGTGATCGAAGAGTAAGCAGACCAATTGGTGCAGAATTTTGTGGCCTCCAACGGGTCAGTTTCCTTCGGAATAATCCAATGTGCTTGCATAAACGCCAATTTAATTTTGAAGTGCACTTAATTTCTCCCTCTATATGGTCCTTCAGCGGAAGGAAAGATGTTTGAGCTAACTCGTCAGGATGCAGTTTCAGAGAGTGAGAGCGTGGTGTTTGGATGATTCTAACCGAATCTTTGTCAACTCTACCGATCAACAGCATAAACCAGTGGGATTCTAGCTGAGGATGTGCTAAAATCGCTT
>NW_008766752.1:0-466 GCF_000715545.1 Opisthorchis viverrini
TATCAATGAATTTTTCGAATAAAAGGAAAATTGCACGGGATGTGTGCTGCAGACATAGCAATCTCATGCCGGCAGCACGGGGGTCTCACGAGAGTTGCTTTCATTCGGGTTTCCTTGCTCGTCCATCGCAGAAGGCGGGTGACGTAGTTCAGCATACGGCAGTAATATCTTCGGGGGAAAGCGTGTAATTGAAGTGATAGTTGTAAGCTTTTCACTCTTTCGCATATTTGTGTGCAGGATATGGTAGAGGAGCAGACATGGTACAGAAAGATAGAGAGAGGCATTCAAATGCCCTTGTACGACAGGGATGTCCACGCCCTCCATTCTTATAGAACAGTAGCCTATGAAAAAAACCTTGTCGATCTGGATTAAGCAGACGAAATCGTTCTGATCTTCGAAGGGGTACGAAGGGGCAATAGTTTTTGGATGGACTAACTAAAGTCATCCCGCCCTTTGGTATGCACTT
>NW_008766753.1:0-466 GCF_000715545.1 Opisthorchis viverrini
GAAAACATGTTCAAAACTGATTTTTCCAAGGTCGACCACGCACTGAAAACCAGACTGTTGCAAAAACCACGCACACCGGAGCATAACCGGCATGCAAACTTCATTCTCCCTAAGCTGCCCCACGACCTCAGCTTTGACGAAACTAGCAGAATGCTGTATCAGATACTCGGTGATCAGTACCCGCTACCAGTGCCTCAAGCTGGTCAATAAAGAGGAGGATAACTTTCTCACTGTTACAGGCACAGGAACGCGAGCTACTCAGGTCCAATTCAAGTGCCGCATTTTTATACCTCGTCCCAGTCGCCTCAAAATGCAAGCATAGGAACATGGCTGCCTTAAGAATTGAGCAGAATGCTGAAGAGACGTTGCGGAGACCCCGTGGTCAGTGCTTCATCGGCTTGAAGCACGACACGGTTGTAATGGGTTAGTCACCTGTCATTTCCAACAGTTCTGTACGTGCCACCAA
>NW_008766754.1:0-466 GCF_000715545.1 Opisthorchis viverrini
TTTTCCATTAGTTCATCTGCTATACAGCCGAAATTAATCCGATGTCTTTTGTCTCTTTTCTCGAGGTTTTCTCGCTCAAGCACCAGACTACCAAACGTGATGGAGTAAATTCCATCGAGCTCCTAAATCACCCAGCTAGCACAGTTTCCTGTGATGGGATCATGAAAGCAGTAAGCTGTGGCCTAGAGACTGCGAACGTGTTCACATTCATAGAAGAGACGATGCCGCCTGGGAAAGACCAGCCTTTCAAGCACACGCTTGCATCGTCCAACGATTGATCGTGGCTGCCGAAGAATTGTCCAAATGGGGTTATCGGACGTAATCTGAGACCAAATCGTCTCAACGCCCATCACATCACCGTTACGTCACGCATAGCAATAGTCTTGGTTAAATTAATTTAGGAAAGCTGACGTCAGATATATATGTACATGTAGCGCACCTTCCCTGTGTTGGATGGCATGTTGAT
>NW_008766755.1:0-466 GCF_000715545.1 Opisthorchis viverrini
AGATATGCGTACAAAATTCTTAATCTTATATATGTCACAAGAGGGCATAAGAGTGTCATTTCGAATTAGCTGGCATTCAGACGTTCCGTATTTAGTGAGGAATGAAATTGTCCTGCAACAGTGCAAAGGACATTGTTTCGGTCCTAGTTTACCATGTATACTTTGGTCGAATACAGTCCAAGTTAATCAGTTGCTGCAGTTTTAGCTTTTTGGTAAATGACTCTATCAATCCAGCTTATGCAGTGCATTTTTTATTATCCCTTCATTCTCAGGAATCGGTCTTGGTATCAGTGTAGTACGAGTGCTCGCAATTGTGGCAGAACACTTTGACCGTTATCGAATCTTTGCCCTTGCTTTGGCAAGTAGCGGGGCTGGGTTTGGGACTTTCGTCTACTCAGCACTGGGAACTCAGCTAATCGAAACCTACACTTGGAGGGTGGCGCTAACGATCATTGGAGCACTTCAT
>NW_008766756.1:0-466 GCF_000715545.1 Opisthorchis viverrini
TCGTGCGCTATTCTCCAATTGACCCTCACTAACACTCCGGACATCGAAGAGCATCAGGACTGAAATGGTGCTAGAGACGATACTCTGTGAATATCGTTGTTTAGAATTAGCTGAACGATGGCTAGCACCAGCTAGACATAAGTGTGTGCTTAGGATATATCTCTTAAATCGTGCGGGCTGCTGTATTCACCGCGGGGCTTAACTTTACAGTTGTACCCACTTGAGTTCATGATTGAAGTCACCGGTTTGGTATGCCGATCGATTTAGAATCGCCCTCTTGCTCGCCCTTCGGTCTTATTCCCTCGTGCTTACACCGTTCACAGGACGATGAGTAGGACGCACGTGCAGCTTTACGCGAACCGGCATTACTCCTTGTGCGTGTCCAGTTATGTGGGACAAGGCTGCCCTCCTTCGTCCTACCTACTCTACTTTGTTACTGTGCTGCTTGAAATCTCTCTGCCGGTCT
>NW_008766757.1:0-466 GCF_000715545.1 Opisthorchis viverrini
GATGGATCTGTACTTAATAGACTAGCGACTAAGGGTTGGGTTTGTTAACATTTTATATTAAATTACAAAGGATCTAGTAGATGGCCGATATAAGCAAGCAGAGTAGTGGCATGGTTAGGGAAATTGGATGTATAAGGGCTGACGGGATTGAACTGGTTGATCTGGTATTTAATACATGGGTTGGAAAATACCAGGAGGGGAAGTAAGTGTGAGAAAAATGGTTTCCAGTCTCAAAAGCACTGCTATTAGCTTCAAGTTACCAAGTGGTGCATGGCGATTAAAATTCCATGTCCACTTCTTGAAGCAGGAAGTAGGTATGTTCTTTGTTTGGTGGACGAAATGGGCTTTGGTGTAATGTAGCTCCTTTTCTCACGAAGGCAGCTACAGCCTTGCTCGTCGGTATAGGCAACGGGCACCCTCGTCACATTCTGTTCCCAACGATCCGACCTGGCTTTCACGGATTCAC
>NW_008766758.1:0-466 GCF_000715545.1 Opisthorchis viverrini
TATATATATATATAAGTATACGTAATCCAAATAATATTTTAGACAGCTCAAGCCTTACCACGTAGGAGTCGCGTAAAAGGCATGTTCGCATGAGCTAGCATAGGCCCCACTCCAACCGACAAATGAACGATCGAAAAATTGATTATGAAGTATGCTGCTGAGATATGATGGTCTTGCAGACCAGACACATACAGACATATTATTGGAATGTGCTCGTTGCACCGAATTTTTGGCGTAAACCCACACGGAACTTTTGAGCAGTCCATGGAAAGCTTTATTTGTGAGATTAGTCGTTGTGTGAATTAGGCAGGTAATGTTACAGGTAAATATCTCCCATTTCATTTTCAGTTATGTTATGCATTAGAAAAGTGATTTTGTGCGCAGCCCGAAACAAGTCGATCGGTTCGTTCACTAGACAGCTGTATTTTGGAGCACATCTTCAGGTCTATCAACTTTGAATTTGCTG
>NW_008766759.1:0-466 GCF_000715545.1 Opisthorchis viverrini
TCTTAAACCTGAAGACAGATCGACATAATAGGACGTTAGTTTGTGGTATGCTAGAAAGCTGTGGACGGTGAAAGATTGTTTCGCTTAGTAGTCTCAACATCTGCGAAAGTTCTCGCTTATTAGAACGTTGCGACCATCATTACAGACAGCAAACTAGTGAAATTTTAAAATCACGTAAACTGTCTTACAGAACTTTTTACTGAACTAATATTTAACTAACTATCCAGCCACGAAAACACGTTCTTAAACTTTCTGGCTTACTGGTATGCATCTGGACTGAGGCTTATCAAGGGTATACCCCATCGAACTTGGACATTGCGCAGGTAAGATGCATCGTCATAAAATTGAGTCTTGCGTTTTTTCATAACTTTATGTTTCTCTATCGAATCTTTATAGCTAACTAAAGAACTGTGACATTCACCGAAGGTAATCCTCTGCAACTAGAACTATTCAGAAGGAGCCTAAT
>NW_008766760.1:0-466 GCF_000715545.1 Opisthorchis viverrini
ACTCATAGGGTCGCTGAAAACTCTTCGATGATAAATGTCTTCGTCTTCACTGTTTACTTTTTATTGGAAAATTCTATACCACAGGGCGTGGACATGGCAAAAAGATGAGATTGGTTTGTGAGCTATGTCAAAATATTGAAATCTTGGGCTCGAGATAGCTTAGTGATTACGGACCGGAAGATCCGTGGTTCGAACCCAACATCGGCATTTCGACTGCTACCGTCTAGGCTTGGGCAGCCTGGCAGTATCCCAGCCCTAGTGCCTTCTTCCATTGGCATGACATCCAAGAGGTCCGATTATCTTTTTTCCTCGTTATAAAGTGTCAACCCAGAAGCATAGTAGGCCAGTGTTAAAAGCGATGAGCAGTATAGACCGGGATGGCTTTTGGGAATCACAAGACAGCTAGCAGCGGTTTGAGATCTGTGGGACGGGTAAAGTGTCAGTCACGAAGCATTGTGTGGAATTC
>NW_008766761.1:0-465 GCF_000715545.1 Opisthorchis viverrini
GCGGGCAAAGACGATGTAATTATTGTTCACGTACTCCTTCAGAATATTTCCAATACAACCACGTAGAAAGAAGTTTCCACAAAATTCCCCACCGTAACCACGGAGACATCATGCTGAGACACAGCCACTTAAAACACGAATTCTGCGCCAAGGGCAGGCCTTCTGTACTCTTAGACAAAGTTTAGAAGAACTGAGACTCTTGGGAGATTTTCAGGTTTTGAATAAATACTGTCAAATGCTGAACCTTTATGTAAACGTTTCCCGTATCCAAGCTTAGATTTCAGATAATGGCTGGGTATGTGGTTGAGGATCGGGCTGTACGTCAAATTCCACTTGTGCGGTGTCTTATACCCGACCAAAGTAAGTACTCGGAAGCTTTCTTGCCATTCGTTCGCCTTGATATAACCGAGCTATATATACTCCCATCTGCTTTGTTTGGGTGATCACGGATTCCAGAACTTTCCT
>NW_008766762.1:0-465 GCF_000715545.1 Opisthorchis viverrini
GAAAAATGTGAGCCTTTAATTTCAACTATAGTAGTTGATGGCAAATGCATTATTTAGTGAACCGAGCAGACGGTAGTTTGGCATAGCTGTTTTGTGCAGACTAAATATTAATTTTGGGAGGAATCATTATTTTTATATAAACGTGGCCAATACAACGAAAAGCGGGACGTGTGACATTGGGTAGGTGAGAAATATGCAACTTATAAATAAATGTGCATGCTCAATGAGGCGTATCGACAAAGCAAAATTATGGCATGCAATCTGCACCACCATTTAGCATTAACAGTGGTTCCGGCCACGCGCAGGGTACAGGACAATCACAAACAGGTGACGGCTTTGACCTTGTTATGTATATTGTTCTGCCAGCCACCCCCACGTTTACGTTTCTGAGAGGTGTAATTGAATTTTTGACAAGCAACTAATCAATTCAATGCAATTGCGCATTAAAGTTCTTTTTCACACTAT
>NW_008766763.1:0-465 GCF_000715545.1 Opisthorchis viverrini
CACATAGGTCTTCAAAATAAGGAAAAGAAAGGTGGGCCGCTTCAAGGCCTTTTACGTTATCTAGTCATTCACAGGAAACGTTTCAGTCTCAGCTTAGCCGACGAAATTCGGGTGGGTAGTAAGAAAGGTCTATAGGGAAAATAATAATTTACATCATGCTTTATATTTATTCTGATCTCAGGAAGGAAAATGCCCTATGGCGAACTAGAGGCAAGTAAAAGGAACAGTCAGTTTGTTGTCGGTCACCATGAGCAACCTCGGGCAAATGAATCTCGGATTTGACGAAACAGGGTGTATTTTCTATTAACCAATCACTAAATGACTGAAACAAATGTGACATATAAAATAATTTACATAGCATCGCGTGACCCGGCCTTAATATAGCGCTGAAAACCGTAATGCAATTTGTTGTAAATACAGGAAATCAGAGACATTATAGTACGGTTTGCCATGGAGGTATTGTGA
>NW_008766764.1:0-465 GCF_000715545.1 Opisthorchis viverrini
GTTTCGTGAACTGAACCAGCTATTGGGATTCAATCATTTCAAAACTACAGCTCAACGTCCTGCTGCCAACAGCTTAGTCGAACTCCTTCATCGACAACTGAAAGCCGCCATTATTGCTAAGTCATCATCAGAGCTGTGGACCGAATCGATTTCAGTGATGTTACTTGGTATTGGGAAAACTGTGAAGGATATCTGTTGCACTCTAGCCCAACTTGTCCATGGACAAACGCTACATCTTCCCGGTTATACGGTATGTGTATCCACACCCACTGAAGATCTCCCACCATCGACATACGTCAGTCAAATGGAAGATCATATGCGTACTCTTCGCCCGCCTGACACTTGGAAATCCGGTCGACGCAAACATTTGGATCCCGGTTTATCTTCTTGTACACGCGTATTTGTCCGTGTGGACAGCGTCAAACGACTGCTGCAGTATCAGTATGATGGTCCGCTTAAAGTCAT
>NW_008766765.1:0-465 GCF_000715545.1 Opisthorchis viverrini
TCACTCAGTCAGTTTCGCTATGATGGATAAGGTACGTTACTTAGAACTCCACCCAACATTCCAAGGGAATTTTCTGTGTAGTGCGTTGCACAGGCCAGACGACAGCCAGCCGAAAGCAGCGCTGTTATCCCTAAAGTCGGCGATCCAGAATATGAAATGGTAGGGTCCAAATGTCGAATCTTGAAAGGTGCCCAGTTCAGGCCGTTTTGTTCCAGTTCGATTTAGGTAACTTTTATACCTGAGATCAGATTAAATATAAAGCCCGATGGAAATTAATATTTTCCCTATAGACGTTGCTTACTGCCCACCCCAGTTATCGTTAATTCAGACGACAAAGTTTCCCATGAATGACTAGAAAACATAGCATTACAGGCCTTGACGGGCCTCTCCCATTCTTTTCCTCATTCCGAAGTCCCCAATGGGGATTGGTAGGCCAGAACCCCAGGGACTAAACCACAGCATCCC
>NW_008766766.1:0-465 GCF_000715545.1 Opisthorchis viverrini
AATCTGCCTGGATGAAGCAGACACGTGTGGGAGTGAACGTGAACAATTCGTACTTCATCAGGAAAGTGCGTAAATGATGCAGACGAACAACCGAGCCCAATCGCCACGCTACTATCTGGCAAACACGAAAATGTCGTCAAATAAGTGCAAACATATCGCGTCCCATGAAATATTTGTTTCAATTGCTGGGCACGCACTCTCTACAATAAATTGCATTTTCCGCGATAAAATTTACCGCATTACAATGCACTAAAATTGGGAGATATACAGGAATCCCTATGGTAACGCTTGGGGAGCTGTTTCATTTCTCGCGACCGGAAACGAGTCAAAAGCAAGTTAACGAGTAAGTGCGCAGAATGTATTAACATAGGTTTACTTCAGAGCAGCACACTTTAGTACAGAATAGCTGAACATAAGATTTCCGTCTGCACCGGTTTGTTCACACTGGGTGAATAACCTTCCGAT
>NW_008766767.1:0-465 GCF_000715545.1 Opisthorchis viverrini
GTGGACGTGGAACCACCTACGACCTCGGAAGATACACAACTGAGACCTCAAATTTAGGTTCACTATCTTGTGGATACCCGACATTGGAACTTCGCCAACCACTTGCACGAAGCAATAGCCCCGGTCTTTCGTGTCCACTCACTGATCCAGCCCAACTCTTCCCAATAAAAGAAAGCAAAATTTCCCCAGGAAATGGGCTTTTGGGGAATATTTTGTGAGGCGCACAGAATGTCACTTGCGGTTTTCTCGAAATTCCAACCTTCCACAATCTTGGGGATCTGAACATGTTATTTTTACAAGCGGAATGAACCACTAGTGTTCCACCTCCACAACGCCTTGACAGGTCGGTAGCTGCATTTGCTTAGCTCTAGGTGCGCTGTCCTTCGAAGCCTGTAGCCGTTAGTTCCTTCAATGAGCTTTTCTACCTAAAATATTTCGGATATATATATATATATATATATATAT
>NW_008766768.1:0-465 GCF_000715545.1 Opisthorchis viverrini
AGTTGTAGAATGTTTCCGTTCAATTTTAAGTCACCCATTTCACATTTTAGGTACGCGGAGCACATGCGATTGGTCCACAAAGAAGGGGCGCCAAACGGACACCTATAACGTAGTCGCTGCATCCGTTGAACCATCTGTGATTTCCAACTCATTTGAATTCGATCATGGTTTAACCTCTCCCCAATTTTCGTCCCTTCTGACCGACAGTCAACTTCTTGCTGTGTGATAAGTGCTTTCAACTGTTTGAGAGATTGTTTTTTCACAGCGCCGTCTTTTTCAATGGTCTGGTCCCAAAGGACTGAAGCTGGAGCCTGTTGACATTCGCGCCAAATTTAGTCACTTGCGTTACTAGGTCGGTTCGTTTCCTGCATTCTGTTCATTATCTTTTCACTCTTACGTAAAAAGCAACATCTGTTAGCTTGATGAACGTCAGCATGGGAGTCGCTATCCATGTATAGATCTGAA
>NW_008766769.1:0-465 GCF_000715545.1 Opisthorchis viverrini
GGGTTTCTTGAGCGAAGCAAACTCTGATGCGTTAGCAGTGTTGTCTGTGAATACACAATGAAACACTATGGGTGCTATTTTCGCGTGGGAGATCTGAAAATCGGCTCACCAACAAAACCGGAAGTTTTTCTATGTGTGTATCGGGAGAACATACGTGAGAACATACGATTATGGATGACCCCTTATTCCTGTACAAACGCTCACTTTCTTTGCTCTCTAACCGAATGTATGTGAGAACAGCTAATGACCCGACCATAGGACAGGCGGCATGTTTTATGCATTCTGTTAGCTTCTGCCAGTTATCGACTGTAGAACCTGGTACACAGGATCCTCGAGTTCATCAATTCTACTATTGGATATGATACAAAGCGAATCTAAAAATATTCCATAACCTGTGCTCTCTGACCCTAGTATGATCATTGGTTGCCCACATTTTTATCCGTAATACAGAATCCACATTGATTT
>NW_008766770.1:0-465 GCF_000715545.1 Opisthorchis viverrini
CTAGCGAGCAGAAAGAAACCACCAGAATCTGGCGCGTTCTTACATTTGCTGACGGTTAAACGTGTATTACCATATTTTGGAACCAACGCTTTAAAATAGGCTCGAACAAGGTGTGCGGCTGGAATAACCGGGGTGCAGCTGGAACAAAGTTCAATAACCTTGAAAAAAAGATGTTTCAAACACGTAGAGGATCCGCTACTTGATTCAGAAGGCCATAATTCTGTGACTATCTTACTAAATTCTCATCACTGGTAACATCTGACAGAAGGCGTCAGCATGGTCAGCCGGAAAAAAAAATAAAAAGAAGTTTGGCAATGTTAATGGGCGACACTACAGGAGCCAATCGGAGGTCGCTTTTCTGGCAACATATTCTTCATTATCTTAAGTAGTACTCAAAACTACAAGGAGGCACATGTTGCGGAATGCAATTGCAAACGTTACAGATCTTTATCGATACAATCAAGA
>NW_008766771.1:0-465 GCF_000715545.1 Opisthorchis viverrini
TTTTTTACTGTATTTTAACTGCATTGTCACTCATTTCGACTACAATAACCAATTAGACTAACGGTATTGAATGGCGTGATCTGTTGAACAATTAGAGTTTCCCCACTTGTATTGGCCAGATATAACATAATAAGGGTTATCTATTGGAGGCGAACAAGATATTTACGTGCAAGTATATTCGGAATTAAGCTATTTCAGAAATGTATGCGTTATGGAAGGGTAGATATTAAATGAGAGCACATCTCATATCCGTACAACTTGCGTTTCACAAGTTCTTTGGAAATAACATTTTCTCACTGTTTTTTGCGGGATAGGCTCACTTAATTCTTTCAACTGCCATGAAGATCTTTCATCTATGAAATTTCCGTATTTTAAGTAAAATTGCCGCTTTATACAACTTCCAATATTTTGCAAACGCTGTATACAGGGCTCACAGTGGATGTAAAGAAAAGTAAGAAAACTGCA
>NW_008766772.1:0-465 GCF_000715545.1 Opisthorchis viverrini
ATGAAATCAGTTGGGGCGAATTTCCAGGGTCATCCGGCCTCCATCGCGCGATTCTTAAGTAGGAAAAAGGTGTTTTATTTTAACGATAAAGGGAATGAGACTCTTTCCGGGCAAACTGAAAATTGAATTGAACCCAAATTTGGGGACGTGAAGTTAGTAAAGTCCGTGGCATCCTTATTCTGTTGCACTGAGTTTCTGAAAACTGCATCCAAAACTGCATGCATAACTGATAAACGGATGGCAACTGTCTCCACCAACTTGACCAATATCATCACAGATCATTGACAAATGCAGTCAGTTTCACATCTTTTATGTTTCGTTAATGTGTTGTTACGCGGGGATAGAATCATGGGGTGATTGCCTATCGGTCGGTGTACATATCCTTGTGTGCGCAGACATTGTCGCCGAGTCAGGATGCTCCGTTCTTCTCGAAATGCACTTATTTATGCAACAATTAAGTTTCCA
>NW_008766773.1:0-465 GCF_000715545.1 Opisthorchis viverrini
CAGCTAATGGCCACCCACTCATCACCGTCTCCTCCTATAAACCACAAGCAGCCAGCCAGTAGACGTGCGTCCTGTTAGCGTTCCGTGATGCCGTTTGTACCGGTGAGTTCCTCTGTTTGCCTGTTTTAGCAACAGACAATGCTTCAAGTTTTGCGTTTGTGCGCATTCACAGGGTCGCTCTCTGCATTTAAAAACAGACGAAAAGGACAATCTTGGAAGGTCGTCCAACCAGTTTAAGTAGTTCTCGCCTGATTGTTTTGAGCTTAAGTTTTCCGGAAAGGTGTCTAACTGGCAACTAAGAACATCTGTCTACAAACGGTGCGTTATTTCTACGTTGGAATTCAGGGTAATGTGAATAGCGATGAGTTTTAGACTTGGTGCCTGCCCCCCAGCATGTAGATGACACCTACTCGGCTGTAGTCGTGTGTGAGTAACAAACATGTTGATACCTGCGTTTTCGATGTG
>NW_008766774.1:0-465 GCF_000715545.1 Opisthorchis viverrini
TGGGCAGCTCGGTTTGCCCTAGACTAGCTGAATTGTATAACATTTTGTAGTTGTTGCCTTCACGTCTTTATACCGTGCCAAGTACTCTTTATCATGTGTGCTGCGAACCCACACGCACACAAAAAGACGCTGAGAACGGTGACCTAAACCAGTATGTTCTAGTCGGGACGCAGCGGTCAGAAGAGGGGCGCAAAGTCACCGCCACAAACCACTTGAATGGTTTGCTTAGTTAAACGTCGCAGTTCAATGAACCGGGAAATGAACAATTGTCCCACAACCACAGTAAGAGAGCGTTTTCCGGTTTTCTGTTCCGGTTATTCCTCTTTTGCGTTAAGGTCGGGCATTGGTCCGTTATTCCATTGACAAATACGGTGAAACGGCCTTCGACAATGCATCCAATCATGCTTGAATGTGTCAGCACGTGGACTTAATCTAATGGAAAATCCACCGATTGTTTACCAAACC
>NW_008766775.1:0-465 GCF_000715545.1 Opisthorchis viverrini
TGGTAGATAAGACCTCCCTCTGAAGATGGAATTCAAGGAGCAGCAGCGTATCTTGACAGAGACCCTGAAAAAGGTGTTGGCAATTCAGTAAAATGGCTACCATTTCGAATGTGCATTATGTGGCCAGTGTTTGGAAGCGTAGACCTTTTGGTATGTTGGCTTCAGAACTCTAGCCTCACTCATTCTATTCTACAGGCAGGAAGAGCCTCAACTAAATCGAGTTTGCTTTACGGGAATGGTGCATTATTGTTCAGCATTCGTGTTCTCGCCAACTTTGATGGCGGCCTCTCCATTACGCCCTCATCACATAAATCCAGTTGCAGTTCTCTTCGTTTTCTTCGTTGATAAGCTGTGGGGCTTGTACCTAGTTTATAGCAAATGCGGCTACTTGGCTGCAATTGAAATTACCAGCCGTGTGCCTTTAAGTTCTGACGGGCCAATAGATCAACTTCATCGTTCAGGAAG
>NW_008766776.1:0-465 GCF_000715545.1 Opisthorchis viverrini
CTGCAAATGTACTTTCAAACAAGACACCAAGAAGATAGAATACTCTAAAAATCGACCAAAATCAATGCATTGTGCCAGTTCGTTAGTGAGTAGGAACACAAGTGGAGTCTAAACACTAGTTTGTGGAAGAATAAATTCACGAGCCAATTGGCTAAACATTACGTAGGAAAACGGGGGCTGCAATTGCTATGCAGCCAGAATTCAATTCTCTCCAGACGCTCAGCACACTGAAAGAGTGGATAAAAGTATATTTGTTTTCAAATTCACATAGGATGCCCTACAAAGAATTCTTTGGTGGCGTCTCAGCGATCAGTCGGGACCAAATGATACGAATCCGTGGTTTGTCGAACAAATACTACGGATGGGGTGGAGAGGACGATGACCTTGCACAGCGTCTAGTCCACATGCGATATCAGATCAAACGACACCCGCCCGAGTTTTCGCGATACACCTCAATTTTTCACG
>NW_008766777.1:0-465 GCF_000715545.1 Opisthorchis viverrini
TGAACCTTCTTAATGAATACTCTATCCAATTTGTTGGCAAGCCAGAGCATACATAGAATTTTCATGCCTCTAAATCTGAGTTTGGACTAGCAGTACGGTCACAATCAAATACCGGTACAGTGCTCCATCGAGCACTGAGACAAACTTCTCGAGTACCAGCCTGCAACCTTTTACTTGCCAAATGATTATTAAACAAGCTAACGGACATACAATTTTACACTGCACATGCACTGGACTACAGCTCTATTCGTCACACTTTTGCTGAATGGCCTAAAAGTCCAAGAGTGTCGAGCTAGGTTACTTGAAGGACCTAGTTTTTTCATCCCTGCTTCTCGTCCACCATTAATGGAAAGTGAATCTTGCAATAAGCTTTCATTACTAAAGCACAGCACGTTTGGATCAGCCAGAACACTTACTCAGACTCCTTACCTGAAACAGAGTATGTGATAACATACCAGAGCGAAG
>NW_008766778.1:0-465 GCF_000715545.1 Opisthorchis viverrini
TGGACGGCGAACCAGGGCAGCTAGTTCAGAGCCTCGAACATGCTTGAGTCATTTGGTCATCATAGATTCGACAAAGATCTTCTTGATGAAGTTGTCATTAGGCACGGTACAAATAGATGGAGCACATCTTCCTAAGTGTGCTCTCTCAGTGTCAAACCTTTATTGGCATTGCGCATCGTTAAATTACAGTTCAAATTAGACCTGGTTTTACACCGAGATTTTACTGGGGAGCGTTCTTGTTTATATGGCTTTTACGCAGCGGTCAGTTGTGTATACTGCCTTTCTGGATATATTTTCATCTTGCGCTGTTAAGGATACCCTTCAAGAGCACTTTCGAATATCAGTGTGCTGTGGATATCAGAAACAGTACCGTCTAAATACACAATGAATATCACATCTAGTGATGTTTTATTTCAGGGACTTTAGTCGAGAAATTCTATTTACAGTGCCAAAAAAGGGAAAAAA
>NW_008766779.1:0-465 GCF_000715545.1 Opisthorchis viverrini
CATACGTTGCTCGAAAGCAAAATACTTGGCCAATCTGGGCACAAGACATTTGCGATTGCGCATGCCCTGGACACATTCTACAACTTGAGATAATGTCCATGTCGGTGGTTAGCGAATCCTAATTCAATGTTGCATGCCCCAGACAACTGTTCCAGCGTCGACGACTTCATCTGCTTTGTGGGTGTGAACGTTGATCCTAAAGCAAGCTCGGTGAACGTGGACTGGCTCCTACGAAAGTGACCGAAGAGATGTTCTTTTCTTGAGAGATAGCTGGGAACCTCGTTTGGCCTGATCAATTTACATTGTAAGCAATCCAGAATAGTGCATTATTTGCGGGGTTTAAACTACGAATGTAGCCTGCCAGTATCACTCATGGGCAGAAATTGTGCGGGGTATGTGGGACGCCGACACATTCCATGTTGATGGCGAGAGTCACCTGTGCGTATCCATGTAATATTTAGTTCC
>NW_008766780.1:0-465 GCF_000715545.1 Opisthorchis viverrini
TTACCTTCGGTACACTTAAGTTCTAAATACCTTAGATATTTCTGGTTCCCGTTTTCAAAGCTCAGTTCCTCTTCCCTGTTGTTGTAGGGTCTAGTTGGCTGAAACGTAACAGCCGCACCTTGTTTTCTTGGTGATTTCTTGCTGAAAATTGCGGCACCCATGACCAGTTTCGCTATTCTTGGGGTTCGTCAGATAGGACAGTCCCGTCAGCAGTCCCCGTCAACCTTACTTCTTACTTGAAAAACGGGCAGGTGTTTACGCACAGTTGACTAATATCATAAACGAGAGGTTCAGTATGATATCTCGTAACATCACTTAAGTTTGCTAGCATATGAGAACTTTGTTTTTGGCCGTTGCAAGGATTTCGCCACTAGGAAAGGTCATTTCGTCAATGTACTGTCACTGTCCTGTAAAAATAGTGAGTTACGAAGGCGTGGTCGTGTTTTCCTTCCAACCACATAGGTA
>NW_008766781.1:0-465 GCF_000715545.1 Opisthorchis viverrini
TTGTTGAAAGTAAACTGAACATTGTAGGTGCAAAGGAGCAGGAGCTCCTTAAGATCCCAAGTAGGAATTCCAATATCCTTACCGTAGCACTCAATCAAGTCACGAACGTATTCTATTGTCTCGGTGAGTGGTATGTTGGTAAACAATGACTCGACGTCCAGGGAGAACATGGAGTGTTTATCAACTGGTCTGATCGACAAAATCAAAACTGTCTCTTAGGTTGTGTCGACACTTCTCTCCTGATTGGTTCTAACAGACTGACCAGCCATTTGGCCAGAGCATGATAAGGAGAATTAGACATATCGAGGATGGGCCTGAGAGGTAGGCCGGGTTTGTACACTTTCGGGAGACCATAGAGCCGAGGGATTGTTGTGCCTGTGGGGCGGATACGCTCGAAAGTCTTTGTGTCAATGCTTCCGGATTGCTTGAGGCGTCATAGTATTTTGGACACCGCTTTTTTAATCA
>NW_008766782.1:0-465 GCF_000715545.1 Opisthorchis viverrini
CATCTAAAAGGTGGGTCGAAAAACTTCATAGCTTACCCAATCCGATCTGGACAGCTCCGGTACCGATGATGAGCAGAAGTGCAAACGTCTTGGCGTAGGTGAATATATCTTGGACACGGGTTGCCAAGCGAACCGAATAGGAATTGATGAACGCCAATATCACTGAGGAACCAAAAGACACGAGGTTGGAAACACTTGTCAGTTGCTAGTTAAAAAGGAACTTTTTTCCAATAGCCATAAGAATACACCAGGAGAACAACAAAACCAGCCTTCAACTTGATCGAACGGATTCATTCTGCAAGCCGTCTATCCACCAGGCAAAATACTATCAGTCACTGTATCATTCGCTTACACTAACAAACCAATTCGTTGAAAACGTTCTTATTCACATATAGGAAATAAATATTCACACTCAATGAGATCGGAACGCGGTGACTAGTAATCACTTACTATAAAAGAGCAAAA
>NW_008766783.1:0-465 GCF_000715545.1 Opisthorchis viverrini
GAAACGACCTGTAACATTTTAATCAAAAAATTGACAGTATGTTCGTTTGTGTGCTTTTGCAGTTACACCCAGTGTTTGCTTAAGGAGTAAGGTTTTTCGTTACGTAATCCTCAGCGGCCTACATGCACGCTATACGAGTGTGTCGACACAAATCAGTCATTCCCGAAGTGCCATTCAGTAATGATTTAATACCATCCAGTCTGAGGCCCTTATTGTGCTGGTACAGGTTTGTATGGGAGTTAACAATCAGAAATTCTTTGACAGGTTGAGGTAATAGCGTCAGCCCTAACGTGGGACTGATGAGCTCCCATTAATACCTCATTTATGAGCCATCGTGTTGGTGTGACAGCAGCTGAACAACGTAGAACGGACGGTCTCACTCTCCGCCCGTGCGTGCTCTCTCCGGAGCATCTACCTGACGGACAACAGTGTCCCTGCTTCAGTCGTCCCACTACAATACATTGG
>NW_008766784.1:0-465 GCF_000715545.1 Opisthorchis viverrini
TTTGGTTTGACGTCAGCATAACAATAATATGTTGCGTGATTTAACTTCAGATAGACTCAACCCCCCATCAAGCATACGTTCTTAGCCATTAAATTGCTTGCTCTACAACCTGAATAATTGCGTTTCACGCTAAAAGTACGTCTAAAAAACCCGGAGCATGTGAGTAATCAATTGAGTCTCAATTTGTTTTACCGAGAACAGCGGGTGATAGTTGCCTTTTTCGTCCCCAACGCTCAAATCTTTAGGTTCATGGAGATTCCATCTCCAGTGCTTCCTCGGGTTTTGGAGAGGCAAAGCCATGATCCATTAATATCTTTAATAGACTTGATGTGTCAGCCCGGTCTGCACGGGCAAGAAAGAGGTTCTGTTCTACCATCGCTCGGTTTGACATATGATCCATCTATCTGTCCGCCGAGTTTTCAGCTTAGATTTTTTGGTTCATGTGGGACGCCAGACTGTGGGAAC
>NW_008766785.1:0-465 GCF_000715545.1 Opisthorchis viverrini
AAATCAATACATATCCTTTTGATAGGAGTTACCTGAAGACAGTAGCGCAAAAGAAGCTGATTACAGCTTGTTCTTTCAACCAAGGTTTCCTAATCAGACTAATATGTATCGGTGTCATCATAACGGAAGTACTTTCGTGGCTAAACAAAAAAATATTGATTTTTTTCTAAGTTCGAAGTCAGTGACATCTGCTTTTGCCCCGTGTCCGGTAGTATGTTCACGCTGGCCATCATTATATAAAAGCAAACGCCTTCCACCAATAGTTCTGTTTGGAGAGGCGCTGTTAAAGATCTCGCATGAGTTTCACCCCATCGTCACCACAAACTACCGAAATCCCCCATACAAGATGTGACAAAAATTGCGCTTTATCCGTGGTAGTGCTGGATAAAGGTTTCTTGCGATCCCAACGTTGTTGGCTTTGCTTCCATCACTGGTCAAAAAGAAGAAGGCCTTCGCTGCGGAGTT
>NW_008766786.1:0-465 GCF_000715545.1 Opisthorchis viverrini
TACAAAAAACAAATTTCACCACTAAACGGGGCAGTTGTTGTTGGACCGGACAGAACTTTGGCAACACTCCAGACTGAAGTAGAGTAAATCAATCAAGCTTAGCGGGCTAATTAGCCTGAAACGAGAAATTTGGACAAATTGCGAATACACATTTCAAATTCTCCTAATCGTTCACTCATCCGCATGCTATAATGTGGTGATCAACTGTTAAGTTTTACAGTCACACAGCCTTATTCCCCCGCTTTCCGTAGAAAGACAAGCGTTTCCCTTACAGGATATTGGAACGTCGGTGTAGGTGTTGAGTCTGCTGTCATTCAACTAGCAGATACTTGCATGAAGTGTAAACAGCTTCTGAGCTGATAAGGTACACTGCAACTCACACTATAAGCAAGAGTTCTTGTCTTAAAGTCCGGTGTGGTCAGGTAACATTTTTTCAGCAGAGGGCCCATGGTCATGCTTTCATTT
>NW_008766787.1:0-465 GCF_000715545.1 Opisthorchis viverrini
AGAAAACCCCAGGGTTCCAAGTAGGCAAACCTGCCTTCGCGTTCTTACAGGAAATCACCAATAGCCGGTACCAACTTTGGTGTTCCCTACTATATATGAGAGTGTTGTGGAACCTTCATGCATTTCGGGCTGAATTCGCTGGATTGAGGTGAGACAAACTCCGACACCTCATACAGTAGGTCTTATTCAGACTGATTGAACAGTGTGTGCTCGTGATTAAGTTACTTGCCGGAATCATACTGCAAGGAAGTTTGCGGTGTTGTGTGACACTTTGGGTATGTTATATGACTGGAGTCGCTTACCCATAGGAAACTAAGTTCAGGAATTCCTGGTACGTTCAAGTTATTATTATCATACGAAATAAACCCATGAGTGTTTTTTTAGATTTATGTGAGTCGGAAATTCAGGCTGCATAACTTTATTTTGGTACCTCAGATTACCCTGCCATTCACCTATCTGAAGCTT
>NW_008766788.1:0-465 GCF_000715545.1 Opisthorchis viverrini
TAATAAAAACTGCGTAATTTCTGTTGTCGTGATCATAGCTCGATCTCAGGCTAAAGGCATTCTGGTTTTGCTTCAGATTTTAATTGCATTTCAATCCGGGATAATTCACTTTTGTAGGCAATCCATTTAAACAGCGGGTTTCTACTTATTTTACATCATCTGTCTGTCAAGCAATTAACTAGATTCAAAAAGCAGCTCATTTTCAAAACACTAAGAAGCTCCTCTCTGCTAAATGTGACAGCTGATTACTAAATAGGCAACGGCCCTACTCAGTCATGTTTTTCTGTGATAACGGCCTCGGGATTCGGTTTATGGTGAACTGCAGGCGAACTGCAGCAAAATGTCGACTCACTGCAACCCAATGGCTACCGGATCTGAACGATAGTAGGGCGATGTTGAGCGTGCAACACCATGATGAATATTTATATTTGCTTCACTGTTTCCCCAACAAGTTGGAATCCACCA
>NW_008766789.1:0-465 GCF_000715545.1 Opisthorchis viverrini
TATTTGTTCGTCTTACACCTAAATAGCTACTGCTGATTCCTAGAAAGATAGTCACTTTTTGACTGATTTAGCCCTCACCCCTGGGATTCAGTCAAATTAGTTTATTTGGAGAGCATATCCCTACTGGCTCAACCAAATCCTTGGTTTTGTATGGCTACCTACTGGTTCTTATCCAGTTCTACCAGGGAGTTCTTAAGTTTGCTTGCCAAGCTTCCATACTATTTCCTCTTTGATCGATCACTTTTGGGGCCAGAGTTCCGCACCATGAGATGCTACCATGGGCCTGTATGGTCGGTTTTGACGTGATGCTGTTTCCACATTCCCGAAAGCGGTCTACTCTCATTCACTGTTTCGTCCTTCTTCGAGCCATCTGATTAGTCGAACTTAGAACAATCCTCACGTGAACTGGAACAGGATAGTAAAACTGTCTTCTTCGACAAACCAACGTTGACAACTTAGTCATTT
>NW_008766790.1:0-465 GCF_000715545.1 Opisthorchis viverrini
TTATTCATCACACAGATATCGCCTCAGAAATCAGTGAGTCCGAAACAATGCCTTATACATAACCTACATAAATGTACAGCATGAAAAATAGCCGTCCAAGTTTGGAACTACGTCAAGTCTACTCATCACAAAGTATTTGCCAACTCCTGGCTTGTTTCAAGGCTGAGATAGCCCAGTGGTTAAATGCGAACCTAGCCTCGAAATCGCGACTGCTTCCGTTTAGGCCTGGGCAACCTGAAAGTATTTTAGTCGTCATCCTCTGTTCGGGTGGAATAACAGCTAGACATTGAAAGGTTACTAGGCTGGACGACATTAATATTAATCATGTTTTTCATATATTTACTTAAATGTTTCGAACCGAAAAAGCCGTCAACCTGTCAAGGTTGTTTGATTTTTTGTTACCCCCCTTCTAAAAAGTGTAAAATTCCCACGGAAGTCATTATAATTAGATTGAATATCTGCACT
>NW_008766791.1:0-465 GCF_000715545.1 Opisthorchis viverrini
TGCCAAAAGGGAAACAAAGATTCCTCTTGGTATTCGAGCAATGCTGAGAAGATATAATCTGGCTCAGTTCTCCGATCAAACTTCGAGTTGAATCGACATACTGATTCTTCAGAATCTAAGGGCGGGTCTTATCTCACAGATTAGGGCTCAAATTGCGTGGGTCGATTGAATTATGTGGGGACACGGGACAGAGGACGAGACAGAGAGCCAATGGCTCCGCCCATCCTTCAGGCACACATTTGACACTATGTAGTTGTGCATCGCCCATTCTTCTCTATGTTAGTTAGCAAGATCTCGCGGATTCTTTCTTCGGAATCAACCAAAATACCGGATATGAGATAATATTCCTGCGATTTCGTTCAGCCAAATTCACTGGTGGCGCCAAAGATTCTTCAGCCTTCTATTAATTATTGTTCAAGGGGTCCTCGTTCAGGAAATTGCTGTTCGCGCTGGTTATCCTATGTT
>NW_008766792.1:0-465 GCF_000715545.1 Opisthorchis viverrini
TTAACGAATAGGGAGCCAAAATCTAGGGGGATTGGAAAACAGTAAATTCTATTTCCTATTATTCCGCCTCGAAACGGTCGAACTAGTCGAGTTCCCTAGGTTACTGTGTTTAGCGGAATATACATGCACATCGCATCGGTGCACGAGAGCCACCTGATGAACAGGGTTCTGCTTAGCGCGGCTAACATTTTATACTACCGCAACCTCTTTATCACCAGGTTCAGCCTTGGTTAGGCTACTTCTTCTAGGACAAATTCAAACCGTTCGACAGTCGTTTCACTCAGGTTTATGGCGAGGTACTGGTTTAAATTCGATTGGTGTATTTAAGCAGAATTTCGGTCAAGGCCTCGCGATATGTGGGAAGCGCCTCGGAAAGAAACTTTTGTCTCAAAACTTTGGTAGTTAGATAGAAGACATTCTGACGTGGTCAACTGCACTATGTGTGCACGCGAGTGTCAACGTCTG
>NW_008766793.1:0-465 GCF_000715545.1 Opisthorchis viverrini
GAGTAGTGCATTATGAAATCTATCTACTTTATCTCTGAAAAACGAATATAGGTTTGTCTGAACCATATTGATCGTAGCAGCATTAGCTGCTCGCGGGTGGTTTGGAAACTCAGCAGAGAATGGAAACCTTTGTGTGATATACTTCCAAAATCGACCTATGACGGAAGTGGTTTATCGACCTGAGCACGTAATCTGGCTGCTGTTTGGGGTTAACACAATAAATGAGGGCCCATCCAAGTGCTTTATCAATTAAAATGGCCTCTCCTGTTGAATCCTAATAATCCTTCATATCTCCAGCCTAGAGCGACCACCGTTTTGTATTTTCTGCCTCGCAAAACGGACTACTTTCGTTCCGTCGCTTTAGATGCTCCCTTCAGAGCGAGGAACCGTGGTGTGCTCGCGTCCCCTGAAGATGCGTTTAAAAACTGAATTTGCACTACTTTCAGTTGTGAGTAGCCTATAAAC
>NW_008766794.1:0-465 GCF_000715545.1 Opisthorchis viverrini
ATACGCAACTAAACTGCCACCGGTTAGCTGGATTCCGAATGGAGAAAAGCAGTCAGAACTGAGCGGTTACCACGAACACACGCTATGCAAGTATGAGAGCCTCGGGCTTATGATTGGGTGGAAAAATTTAGACAGGTGCAGTCTTTTTTGGCCACATGCAGTGGGCCCACGAATGGAAGAGGTTAAGGGACCCACACGGATGCGACGTCATGTGTTTGAGAAAGATTCAAGGACATAGGCTAACAGTAAAATGCCGGTGACAGTTCACAGCGACAACCAACCAGTAATGCCGGGAGGTTTATCTTTCCCTTTCAGGCAATTGCAACGGATGAGCTCGACGGTCATACAGAACATCGATGCGAATAACCTCGGAGGGTTAAACGAAAAGGCATGCTAACGTACACCATTGCTTCAACTGCCGGTACCATGCTCGGTTAATCCGATAGCGTTGAATCGAATTGATTG
>NW_008766795.1:0-465 GCF_000715545.1 Opisthorchis viverrini
TCGAATCTAAATTTGACACTCCGTAGGCTGCAACCAAATAACATGTACAGCTCCGGGAACGTTCAGTAAGCATATATTGAAAAATTTGGGATCCCAAATTTACGAGTATTATTTCCTTATCACTACGCTGACATCCTTTTTGGGGACAAGGGATTTTGTGTCCAAATTTTAACGCATGTTTAGCTGGTTTTTGTATTCACTGTTCTCATACTAAGCATCAATACTTGTCAGGCACGTCATGCAAAAAACATCGGGTGACGTTAGTTGTCGAAACTACTCTTGCAAACCATCCACACTTCGTGGAGGCCATGCAGTGTGCGCAAATGTAGTTTGTGTCCGTCCCAAAATCTATGTATTATGAACGTTGCTATGAATATAGAGATAACCTTACGATCAAGCAAGCTATGAAAGAGTGACTTCACGGTCAGACTCCTAGGACCTACATTCCTTCATTCCATTCCATTC
>NW_008766796.1:0-465 GCF_000715545.1 Opisthorchis viverrini
CCTTTTGTTCCAACTATGGTAAACAATGTAATCAACTTGTTTACCTCCACGGAAATAATGTGAATTTGCTCAAAGCGAATCTACAACCAACTTCCAGAGCTTGGAACGTAGTGCATGGATTGTTGGGGATACCGGAGTCCAAATCAGTCGTTGGATGTCGGCATTTGGATCCTAGAACGCCAGAATTTTTATCAGGACCCAATATATTCAAATGATGAGTCACTCAGCCTGATTTCATTGAACCTCATTTGATTTATTATGAGAAAGAGGATGCTTTTTATGACATTCTTCCGAGCCCAGTTTTTTCAAGCCTGAAGTTCACTGTGAGTATGGGAGTGAACTGCCCAAGGGTAATTTGAATTTTCGGTTCAGAGCCGATTTTCCGGAGAGTTGAGTTTCCAATGTTCTGTCGCACCCAAAACTCCGCGGTTGCCCGTTGACGCTGAAGAGCGCTACGAAGATCGA
>NW_008766797.1:0-465 GCF_000715545.1 Opisthorchis viverrini
GTTCAACTTTCTCCAGAGGTCACTCTTTTCCAAAAGCACCATGTCAAAAAATGCCTGTCCGTAATTTCCCGAATATCTTACTTTCATCAGTGGCATGTCCGTAAGCGATTAGCCATATAAATCCATCTTTTTTCCAGTCAGTTCTCTTACCTTCTCGGGTGGTTATGAGAATCGTTGGTCTTACAATTTGTTTACTGTTATATCTGGCCCGAGTCAAGTCATACGGGACTCTAGAGAATTCAGACTACCCCGTGTGATTTTCATCTCCTTGTTCGTCACTCCATCAGGTTCTAGAAGGAACTCGCACTTTTGAATTTGAACTAGGGTTTTTCACACTGCCTGAAATTACCATAAGTGATGCGTCCTTTTTGAGTCACCTAGGAGAGATTTCACCTTTCAAAAATATGCAGAAACCTGCTTTGAGAAACAATCGGTGGGTTTCGAGAAATACACTCATTTGCAAAC
>NW_008766798.1:0-465 GCF_000715545.1 Opisthorchis viverrini
TGATCATGATTTTGCTCATGATTTTGATCGCACGGGTCTTGCAGACCCCTATGAGGGTGGCTGCACTGAGCTGAATTTTCTTCACAGATAGCCTGCACGTTTCGGAGTGTTGTGGTGAATCTTCTCTCACGGCCTGTACACAGACAGACTATTGAAGCTTTGGAATCCAGACAGTATTTTTCGACCCTCTCCAAATGTGATCCCAGTTTGTTTATCTGGGTACAGCATTTTAAGCCGTTTAAATTGAACAACAAGTCTAGGAGATCTGTTTATTCATCAGCATAATCTCATAACGCGAATATTTCCTTTCCGGAGAGCTTGCTTACCTTGGCTTCGATCCGTTCGCTAGTCAATGATTTGCCACTAATCATTTTTCAACACATCTGTTCAGTGATGAAGCAACGGCCCAGTATCTGCTCGATGCGGCCGAGTGTCTTATTTCCGAGACTGGGTTAACACGGAACG
>NW_008766799.1:0-465 GCF_000715545.1 Opisthorchis viverrini
AAGTCAGAATCAATTATATAGCACGAGATATCCCCGCTTAAATCTTTATTGACAAGATTTGGGCGGCATTAGTTTTGGCGTTGATTTACGCGCATCATCGCTCAGGAGAACCACATGAACACTCCGAGGAACTCATTCCCTAGGTGATCTTAGTTCGCGACCGGCTTCTAGATACATAACAAGATTTTCGAAATCTGCTTTCAGAAAGTGGTTAAATTTACATGAAAGATCTTCACAAAGTAGTCCATCACCGGGGTGAGCGGTAAGCACGATCAACCCTTAGGTACAAACAAAATTTCATATAACCTTAGTTTGAACATAGAAAACATTTGTGTAAATTTTAGAAGAGGACGTTATTTATCTGAACCACTGAAATCTCTCGCAACCGTGGCAGATACCTAAGAAGTATCAGCGTTTACCACTAATGTCAGGCTGCCGCCGATCATGATGATGATGATGATGATG
>NW_008766800.1:0-465 GCF_000715545.1 Opisthorchis viverrini
TCACACTGACCTACCAGGTGAGTTGGACGACTTCGGTACTCTTAGATTTCATTAAGCCGGAATAGATTTCGCGTAAAGAAAATCAGTTTTTCTCTCTTCAGTCACACAAGAACTGAGATCAATCACATTGGATACCTGAAAGGATAATCGAAGTCCCAAGTAGCCGGGTCGTTAATCCCGTCAAACTTCTGGGGGAGCTACGGTCGTTCAACAATAGTAGCGTTTTACTAGCATCTTCAGTAACTGAAACAGTTGCAGTCAGTCACTGACGACGAACACAAATCTCAACCCGGGACATTGTCCAGTGTTGACCGAAACTCATTCAAATTCACAATGAAGTTAGAAGTATTCTGGACCAACGTGACCAATGTAAACAGTATGGCTTCCGAGGCTTCCGCTCATATCCAGCCAACAACCGGCAGGTAAATTAATACTGGTTTTGACAGCCGAAGTGAACTGGGTGTG
>NW_008766801.1:0-465 GCF_000715545.1 Opisthorchis viverrini
GACAAACACTATGTTGGCCAAACGGAAACAAAACGTGCTACGAGAATACACGAGCACAAGGTTGCCAGCAGAAGACATGATCCAATGTCACTCGTCTCAATTCACGAATACGGAGAAGGACACAAGTTCAATTGTGACAATGTTCAAATACTTGCACACGCAAGAACAAAACCGGAGCGAGAATTTGCCGAGGCGTGGTACTCCACACAAAAATCTATCAGTAAACACATCGACATTGACCCAGTCTATCAGCGGTTACGAGCAAAAGAACCGCAAAGTCACGGGAATCGGAGCCAAGAAACTTAACGGCCACCAACGGACTAATTGGGTCAAAGGAAGAAACTCACGAAAAACAGAAAGCCGATGAACCAACCAATCAAATGTTGTGAAGATTCTTCAGTTTCTTCAGGGTTTTGTTTACCTTGTTCGCAAGGTTCGCTCTTTGGTCGTTCTGCAGACGGCGGT
>NW_008766802.1:0-465 GCF_000715545.1 Opisthorchis viverrini
ATTTGATAACCATATGGCTGCGGCTTGTTATCTGTGAGAATATAGTACCACACCTGTTTATCAGCTAGAAGGAATAGAGGAAAAATATCCATAGAAGCAAAGACGAATAGTTGCTCGATGGATTAAATTGATGAATGAAATTCACAAACTTCACAGACTTCTGACAGAAAAAGCGCGTCAGTGGATGGCCGGAAAACAGACTGCAACACCTGTTTGATCACGTCTGACCTGCTGCAGAAAACACCGGAAGACTACATCCGATGAAGGTGACAAACTAAACCAAGCACTTCAATAATCTTTGTTGTGAGTAGCGAGTATCCAATCCTTATGGCTTCGGCTCTCGTTTAGAGAGAAAATGCAATATACTGGGCTCTTGATTATATCCTGCAAAGTGAACACTTAAAGCCAGGATAAATTTGATGCAAGAAGCCGCATTCAACGGACAGCACAATGCGCAGCGGGTAT
>NW_008766803.1:0-465 GCF_000715545.1 Opisthorchis viverrini
CAACTTTGTGAGTGGTTTCCTTTATGAAAGCTCCAGTGTCTTTCTAATGAATGCCAGTTAGCCAAAGTCGGAGCAGACACTATTCATACATCGACTCACAAGAATTTTCATGCGTAACGTAGCGCTTCTGACACGCCAGAGGGCGGACAACCTAGATTTTGGACAGATGTCACGTGAGTTGGCACCGTGTCAATGATGTCAGAACAGCTGATCAGATGGTTTCCGACACGCACACAGCCCAGCTACCGGTGTAACAGTAGATCGAAATGCGATAGCTTTAGGTCACATTACACGTTCTCACATCAATGAAACATCAGTGTGTGGTCATGTAATTCGTAGCCACAGTAACCAGGGCCTCTGAAGTTGTTTAGCGAAAACTGTTACTTCAACTCTGATTGATACAGCCGACTCAAATGATGCTAAAACTTAAATCGAATTCGTTCTGTGTGAATGCACACCACGCCC
>NW_008766804.1:0-465 GCF_000715545.1 Opisthorchis viverrini
GTTTCGGCGCACATCTCACGGACACATTGCTGCGTAGCAATGTGATGGTTGTGTCTAAAATTCAGACAAATTACTCTGAAGTGCACATTTTGAGAAGCTTAAGCTGAATCAGTTTGTTTAACTTTTTCACGCAAATTCCGAAAATTGTATAATAGAACACGTTGGAACTGTCTGCGGCTTCTACTAAAGCTCAAACAGGCTACACTCCCCCCATTTCGCTGAGATAAGCCAGTCAGCTTGAGGCTGTAAAAACTTGAGTTCAAAGTAATCCAAGTGTTTTGGATTCGAAATTGGTTGGTGTAATGTAAATACCTACTTCCTATTCCTTCTTACTAATCGTGGATCATATTGTATGCTCTGGACTTCCTGTGTAACGGTGTATAGTACTGATAACGCATGCAAGTAGTCTATTGTCCAGAGCCCAGGCACCCACGCGTATCTGATGGAAGGTGAAGGTTACTATGG
>NW_008766805.1:0-465 GCF_000715545.1 Opisthorchis viverrini
GATATCCACGCTGTGGTAACCTACTACTTTTGCGCCATTTCAACACCAGCACTAGCCAAGAGACATTCAGAAATGGCGCGACTAGTAGCTCTTGTCAATAAATCAACCAACTACTTGTTTAACTGATGACTTGTCTAACTAACGGGCTCATCCACGTGTCGTGTCGAGGATTGATCACCTCGCTGTGTCCCATTTGCGGAAACAAGTACCACGAGATACCTGGATACATAGCAGGAGAGGCAGAACTGATCGTGTGCACGCCACCTGCGAAATTAGGGTACCATAGATCTATTACATCGACCCTCGGAAATACTATCGATATGACGAGGTGACACGACCAGTCGCATCACTATACGTATTCTCCTGTTCACTGACCCACTACCCGTTGCTACCATTTATTTTATGAACCAACAATCCCCAAGATGGACAACTAAAACCTCACTGGATAGGAACCCTGGGACTCAA
>NW_008766806.1:0-464 GCF_000715545.1 Opisthorchis viverrini
GCTAACAAACACTTCAAAACTCATGGTTACCAAATCGGAGGGATAATCTTTTTGAAAGCCAATGTGCAGAATGTGGAGAAACATGTAGCATGTTCGCTCACGGCTGGCTGGCTGACTGACTGACTGGATACGTCAATGCTTGATTAACACCACAGTGCCAACACCCGAAGTGTAAAGGGTAGTCGAGTTTTAGTGACCGCCGGAGCTCGAAATGATCGTAAACATAGGTTGAACAGCCTTTACACACACGAATCCACTCTGGACTGATGAAACACATTCAGCGTTCTTCTTCGAGGAATTTTGTTTCAACCTGAGTCGTACTGAAGACACTCAGAATTCGATTGCCGCAGTTCAAGCGTGTCTTTTGGAACCTCTGACCAGTAGATATCCGCTTGAAAGGTGGATTGAAGTGTGATAAAACTTTGAACGACGAGTGTGAGTGCACGCAGTATGAGCTTGGTTTG
>NW_008766807.1:0-464 GCF_000715545.1 Opisthorchis viverrini
AGCCAAACTGGCGAGAGACCTAACGAGCCTGATGAAATTCTGGAAACATGGAAACGCGACTTTTCATTGCTACGCAAGCAGCCAAGAGACATGAGTTCGAACCATGTAACCCATCTATTCTTGGTACCATGAACCAATTACAGAATGGGAAAGCTGCGAAAAAAGGGTAAGTTTCCAGCCGAGTCGTTCAAGCCCAGCCGACGATTGAGAACAAACTTCTCCAACTTGACGAATGAGAGATTTCAATTCACCTGCGTAAAAACGAAATAAGTCTGCGGAAAGCTCTCGTGATCAAAGTAGCAGTTGACAGTATAGTAGACGATTGTGCTGAGCAGTAGTGCGTATTATGTGGCGGTGACTTAATGTTACAAGACACGGCCAAGAGTAATATCATCAACGGACTCAACCTTTGTCTTAGCTTTCTGTGAATTTGCCACCAATTAGAGAGCTTCCCCACGAGAGAC
>NW_008766808.1:0-464 GCF_000715545.1 Opisthorchis viverrini
TCTGCTACCTGTCTCATCGTTGAATCTGAAAAGCTGCGCGTATCGGCCTACAATGCAGGTTGTTTTGTTGTGCGGCTGCGAGACTTGACTAATCTGGTTGGGATGGCATCTTCAGATTTTCACCACTGATGTTCCAGAAACATAGTGGAATCATCTAGGACCAGCTGATTTGCGATACGATAGACAATATATGTGCAGATGTAGTATTAACTTTGTTTTTAATCTGCATATTTTCATACTTTTTCACTTAGTATGCGTTTGTCAAATCGGCTTCTCGTATGCATTGGGTCTTCTCTGTTTTGCTCTGTACCCCTTCTGTTATGGTGCATGTATTTCTGTGACCAAAGTTTCCGTCCTGTTTGCATTTTTCCTGAATTCACCACCGAACAAATTAGTTCGAACAAGTCAGAGCCCATCCATACTCTGCACATTGCAACTCCCATCGTTTCTACCCGTTGTTTTTT
>NW_008766809.1:0-464 GCF_000715545.1 Opisthorchis viverrini
AAAGCAAGCATGCGGACGTTCTGTAGATGTTCTCTCAAGTGCTACCGAGCTTCTATTCCGAATGACCTCCTACTCGCATGGTTCATCGGTGGGAGTAAATTCCACGATTGGAAGAAGGAGACTGTCGCAGACAACTTGGGAGAATCGGCTACAATGCTCGTTTTCAAAATGGGTACTTGTACTGCGTGCGGTCAGGTTGACCCCGGTCGCAACGGAACTCATAGCACCACTTTTCCGTCTTCGTTTGGCGGTAGCTCGTGAAACAGTAATTTGAGAGTAGCAGGCGGGATTCTGGCTTGGTAGGGGCTCACTGGACCACATCTTCATACCCCGTTAAGTGTTAGACTAAGAAGAATAGAGATGGATTGATGAACACGTCATCGGCAAGGTTCTTTCAAGCCATGCAGTTGTAAGGGCTAAGAGAGCCGTATTTAAGGTAATTTAAAAAAACGTTCAGCTGTAGC
>NW_008766810.1:0-464 GCF_000715545.1 Opisthorchis viverrini
ATCACCGGGTGACGACAACTGATGAATCCACGAGGTACCACGAAGGTAACATAGCGAGCGGCAGCGTTCCGTATACGGTGAAGAACTATGGTTGTTTTCGTCCAGTAGGTTGTTCTTGAGGACAAAAGTCCTGCTTCTTTTCTCAGATCTCCCGCCACCCTTGCGGCTTCGGGAAGCTTTACTTGCATGAACATTTTATAATGTCTGCAGCCATAGCAAGGTACTCACTCAGGAAGTGCGAGAGAACTCCCAATAAACTCGCAGTAGTGTCGGAACCTTTACACGATCTATCGTTCAGGGATACACCCTTAAGCTTGGCCGCGCAATCTAAGACAACTCGAAGCTTTCCTGGTTTCTTCGGGTTCAAAACGGGGTGACGAGGTAAATTCCACTTCCTTTCGTCCCCTGATTTAGATTGATAAGTGGATAGAGGTGCGAGGTAGCCCTTAATGATGCTATCGTTC
>NW_008766811.1:0-464 GCF_000715545.1 Opisthorchis viverrini
CACCCGACCCACACCATGCTCCAGAAGTGTGTAAGCAAGCAAAGTCCCCTAAACCCACGAATCCAAAATTCTGTTTCCACTACCACGCACCAGCTTTGTGTTGCTAATGCTGATCAACTGGAGTCTCTGGCGCGTTGACCTGCGTCTCTGGATTTCCGATGCTATACAGTTATGGGCTGTCAGATAGAAGCTCCACTGAGTACAGCAGCCAGCCCGTGCGTAGGAGTGTACGCGTAAAATTTCAGTCACTCATGAACCACAATCTGGTCAGCACTTAGCGGTCCAAATTACGCGTCCGAAAGCTGGTAAGAAGGTGAAGTTCATTTACATGTGTTTAAGAAAGGTAAATGTCTTATGTGCACTTTTCAGTAACTAATGGATTTGGGTTGCTTGAGTGACAGAGATGTTCCGCTATTTAGTTTTCTCAGCTTTTCACCTGAAACCCAGCTGCAACGCTCGTTTTT